>NW_027516772.1:0-53416 GCF_048772815.1 Callospermophilus lateralis
AAGTTGGGCAGCCAAGTGGGATTAGTGAACTGATCATTACCACCAAGTATCATCAAGTTTTGGTGAAAAAATGTTTGCTGAGATTTCAGCAAACTAGTAGTTTTTTGGAAGCTTGGCAACCCCTTTCAAACGAAAGTGTTTTTCGCCAGTCTCTGCATGGGGTACTTCAAGAGGAAACAAACCATAGAGATAGAACTTAGAACTACTTCATTTTGTCAAGTTTCACGCAGCTAGCACAAACCGTGTTTGATTCAGAGTTTCGAACACATCTATCTATATAGCAGAAAACAGAGTGAAACCTAAAAATTCAAAGTGTTACTGGAAACGAACGCTTGAACCTAGAAGAGTGAAAGTTGGGCAGCCAAGTGGGATTAGTGAACTGATCATTACCACCAAGTATCATCAAGTTTTGGTGAAAAAATGTTTGCTGAGATTTCAGCAAACTAGTAGTTTTTTGGACGCTTGGCAACCCCTTTCAAACGAAAGTGTTTTTCGCCAGTCTCTGCATGGGGTACTTCAAGAGGAAACAAACCATAGAGATAGAACTTAGAACTACTTCATTTGGTCAAGTTTCAAGGAGCTAGCACAAACCGTGTTTGATTTAGAATTCCAAACACATCTATCTATATAGCAGAAAACAGAGTGAAACCTAAAAATTCAAAGTGTTACTGGAAACGAACGCTTGAACCTAGAAGAGTGAAAGTTGGGCAGCCAAGTGGGATTAGTGAACTGATCATTACCACCAAGTATCATCAAGTTTTGGTGAAAAAATGTTTGCTGAGATTTCAGCAAACTAGTAGTTTTTTGGAAGCTTGGCAACCCCTTTCAAACGAAAGTGTTTTTCGCCAGTCTCTGCATGGGGTACTTCAAGAGGAAACAAACCATAGAGATAGAACTTAGAACTACTTCATTTTGTCAAGTTTCACGCAGCTAGCACAAACCGTGTTTGATTCAGAGTTTCGAACACATCTATCTATATAGCAGAAAACAGAGTGAAACCTAAAAATTCAAAGTGTTACTGGAAACGAACGCTTGAACCTAGAAGAGTGAAAGTTGGGCAGCCAAGTGGGATTAGTGAACTGATCATTACCACCAAGTATCATCAAGTTTTGGTGAAAAAATGTTTGCTGAGATTTCAGCAAACTAGTAGTTTTTTGGAAGCTTGGCAACCCCATTCAAACGAAAGTGTTTTTCGCCAGTCTCTGCATGGGGTACTTCAAGAGGAAACAAACCATAGAGATAGAACTTAGAACTACTTCATTTTGTCAAGTTTCAAGGAGCTAGCACAAACCGTGTTTGATTCAGAGTTTCAAACACATCTATCTATATAGCAGAAAACAGAGTGAAACCTAAAAATTCAAAGTGTTACTGGAAACGAACGCTTGAACCTAGAAGAGAGAAAGCTGGGCAGCCAAGTGGGATTAGTGAACTGATCATTACCACCAAGTATCATCAAGTTTTGGTGAAAAAATGTTTGCTGAGATTTCAGCAAACTGGTAGTTTTTGGACGCTTGGCAACCCCTTTCAAACGAAAGTGTTTTGCGCCAGTCTCTGCATGGGGTACTTCAAGAGGAAACAAACCATAGAGATAGAACTTAGAACTACTTCATTTGGTCAAGTTTCAAGGAGCTAGCACAAACCGTGTTTGATTTAGAATTCCAAACACATCTATCTATATAGCAGAAAACAGAGTGAAACCTAAAAATTCAAAGTGTTACTGGAAACGAACGCTTGAACCTAGAAGAGTGAAAGTTGGGCAGCCAAGTGGGATTAGTGAACTGATCATTACCACCAAGTATCATCAAGTTTTGGTGAAAAAATGTTTGCTGAGATTTCAGCAACCTAGTAGTTTTTTGGACGCTTGGCAACCCCTTTCAAACGAAAGTGTTTTTCGCCAGTCTCTGCATGGGGTACTTCAAGAGGAAACAAACCATAGAGATAGAACTTAGAACTACTTCATTTTGTCAAGTTTCACGCAGCTAGCACAAACCGTGTTTGATTCAGAGTTTCAAACACATCTATCTATATAGCAGAAAACAGAGTGAAACCTAAAAATTCAAAGTGTTACTGGAAACGAACGCTTGAACCTAGAAGAGTGAAAGTTGGGCAGCCAAGTGGGATTAGTGAACTGATCATTACCACCAAGTATCATCAAGTTTTGGTGAAAAAATGTTTGCTGAGATTTCAGCAAACTAGTAGTTTTTTGGAAGCTTGGCAACCCCTTTCAAACGAAACTGTTTTTCGCCAGTCTCTGCATGCGGTACTTCAAGAGTTAACAAACCATAGAGATAGAACTTAGAACTACTTCATTTGGTCGAGTTTCAAGGAGCTAGCACAAACAGTGTTTGATTTAGAATTCCAAACACAGCTATCTATGTAGCAGAAAACAGAGTGAAACCTAAAAATTCAAAGTGTTACTGGAAACGAACGCTTGAACCTAGAAGAGTGAAAGTTGGGCAGTCAAGTGGGATTAGTGAACTGATCATTACCACCAAGTATCATCAAGTTTTGGTGAAAAAATATTTGCTGAGATTTCAGCAAACTAGTAGTTTTTTGGAAGCTTGGCAACCCCTTTCAAACGAAAGTGTTTTTCGCCAGTCTCTGCATGGGGTACTTCAAGAGGAAACAAACCATAGAGATAGAACTTAGAACTACTTCATTTGGTCAAGTTTCAAGGAGCTAGCACAAACCGTGTTTGATTTAGAATTCCAAACACATCTATCTATATAGCAGAAAACAGAGTGAAACCTAAAAATTCAAAGTGTTACTGGAAACGAACGCTTGAACCTAGAAGAGTGAAAGTTGGGCAGTCAAGTGGGATTAGTGAACTGATCATTACCACCAAGTATCATCAAGTTTTGGTGAAAAAATGTTTGCTGAGATTTCAGCAAACTAGTAGTTTTTTGGACGCTTGGCAACCCCTTTCAAACGAAAGTGTTTTTCGCCAGTCTCTGCATGGGGTACTTCAAGAGGAAACAAACCATAGAGATAGAACTTAGAACTACTTCATTTGGTCAAGTTTCAAGGAGCTAGCACAAACCGTGTTTCATTTAGAATTCCAAACACATCTATCTATATAGCAGAAAACAGAGTGAACCTAAAAATTCAAAGTGTTACTGGAAACGAACGCTTGAACCTAGAAGAGTGAAAGTTGGGCAGCCAAGTGGGATTAGTGAACTGATCATTACCACCAAGTATCATCAAGTTTTGGTGAAAAAATGTTTGCTGAGATTTCAGCAAACTAGTAGTTTTTTGGAAGCTTGGCAACCCCTTTCAAACGAAAGTGTTTTCGCCAGTCTCTGCATGGGGTACTTCAAGAGGAAACAAACCATAGAGATAGAACTTAGAACTACTTCATTTTGTCAAGTTTCACGCAGCTAGCACAAACCGTGTTTGATTCAGAGTTTCGAACACATCTATCTATATAGCAGAAAACAGAGTGAAACCTAAAAATTCAAAGTGTTACTGGAAACGAACGCTTGAACCTAGAAGAGTGAAAGTTGGGCAGCCAAGTGGGATTAGTGAACTGATCATTACCACCAAGTATCATCAAGTTTTGGTGAAAAAATGTTTGCTGAGATTTCAGCAAACTAGTAGTTTTTTGGACGCTTGGCAACCCCTTTCAAACGAAAGTGTTTTTCGCCAGTCTCTGCATGGGGTACTTCAAGAGGAAACAAACCATAGAGATAGAACTGAGAACTATTTCATTTTGTCAAGTTTCACGCAGCTAGCACAAACCGTGTTTGACTCAGAGTTTCAAACACATCTATCTATATAGCAGAAAACAGAGTGAAACCTAAAAATTCAAAGTGTTACTGGAAACGAACGCTTGAACCTAGAAGAGTGAAAGTTGGGCAGTCAAGTGGGATTAGTGAACTGATCATTACCACCAAGTATCATCATGTTTTGGTGAAAAAAATGTTTGCTGAGATTTCAGCAAACTAGTAGTTTTTTGGAAGCTTGGCAACCCCTTTCAAACGAAAGTGTTTTTCGCCAGTCTCTGCATGGGGTACTTCAAGAGGAAACAAACCATAGAGATAGAACTTAGAACTACTTCATTTGGTCAAGTTTCAAGGAGCTAGCACAAACCGTGTTTGATTTAGAATTCCAAACACATCTATCTATATAGCAGAAAACAGAGTGAAACCTAAAAATTCAAAGTGTTACTGGAAACGAACGCTTGAACCTAGAAGAGTGCAAGTTGGGCAGTCAAGTGGGATTAGTGAACTGATCATTACCACCAAGTATCATCAAGTTTTGGTGAAAAAATGTTTGCTGAGATTTCAGCAAACTAGTAGTTTTTTGGACGCTTGGCAACCCCTTTCAAACGAAAGTGTTTTTCGCCAGTCTCTGCATGGGGTACTTCAAGAGGAAACAAACCATAGAGATAGAACTTAGAACTACTTCATTTGGTCAAGTTTCAAGGAGCTAGCACAAACCGTGTTTGATTTAGAATTCCAAACACATCTATCTATATAGCAGAAAACAGAGTGAAACCTAAAAATTCAAAGTGTTACTGGAAACGAACGCTTGAACCTAGAAGAGTGAAAGTTGGGCAGCCAAGTGGGATTAGTGAACTGATCATTACCACCAAGTATCATCAAGTTTTGGTGAAAAAATGTTTGCTGAGATTTCAGCAAACTAGTAGTTTTTTGGAAGCTTGGCAACCCCTTTCAAACGAAAGTGTTTTTCGCCAGTCTCTGCATGGGGTACTTCAAGAGGAAACAAACCATAGAGATAGAACTTAGAACTACTTCATTTTGTCAAGTTTCACGCAGCTAGCACAAACCGTGTTTGATTCAGAGTTTCGAACACATCTATCTATATAGCAGAAAACAGAGTGAAACCTAAAAATTCAAAGTGTTACTGGAAACGAACGCTTGAACCTAGAAGAGTGAAAGTTGGGCAGCCAAGTGGGATTAGTGAACTGATCATTACCACCAAGTATCATCAAGTTTTGGTGAAAAAATGTTTGCTGAGATTTCAGCAAACTAGTAGTTTTTTGGACGCTTGGCAACCCCTTTCAAACGAAAGTGTTTTTCGCCAGTCTCTGCATGGGGTACTTCAAGAGGAAACAAACCATAGAGATAGAACTTAGAACTACTTCATTTGGTCAAGTTTCAAGGAGCTAGCACAAACCGTGTTTGATTCAGAGTTTCAAACACATCTATCTATATAGCAGAAAACAGAGTGAAACCTAAAAATTCAAAATGTTACTGGAAACGAACGCTTGAACCTAGAAGAGTGAAAGTTGGGCAGCCAAGTGGGATTAGTGAACTGATCATTACCACCAAGTATCATCAAGTTTTGGTGAAAAAATGTTTGCTGAGATTTCAGCAAACTAGTAGTTTTTTGGAAGCTTGGCAACCCCTTTCAAACGAAAGTGTTTTTCGCCAGTCTCTGCATGGGGTACTTCAAGAGGAAACAAACCATAGAGATAGAACTTAGAACTACTTCATTTGGTCAAGTTTCAAGGAGCTAGCACAAACCGTGTTTGATTCAGAGTTTCAAACACATCTATCTATATAGCAGAAAACAGAGTGAAACCTAAAAATTCAAAGTGTTACTGGAAACGAACGCTTGAACCTGGAAGAGAGAAAGTTGGGCAGCCAAGTGGGATTAGTGAACTGATCATTATCACCAAGTATCATCAAGTTTTGGTGAAAAAATGTTTGCTGAGATTTCAGCAAACTAGTAGTTTTTTGGAATCTTGGCAACCCCTTTCAAACGAAAGTGTTTTTCGCCAGTCTCTGCATGGGGTACTTCAAGAGGAAACAAACCATAGAGATAGAACTTAGAACTACTTCATTTGGTCAAGTTTCAAGGAGCTAGCACAAACAGTGTTTGATTTAGAATTGCAAACACAGCTATCTATGTAGCAGAAAACAGAATGAAACCTAAAAATTCAAAGTGTTACTGGAAACGAACGCTTGAACCTAGAAGAGTGAAAGTTGGGCAGCCAAGTGGGATTAGTGAACTGATCATTACCACCAAGTATCATCAAGTTTTGGTGAAAAAATGTTTGCTGAGATTTCAGCAAACTAGTAGTTTTTTGGACGCTTGGCAACCCCTTTCAAACGAAAGTGTTTTTCGCCAGTCTCTGCATGGGGTACTTCAAGAGGAAACAAACCATAGAGATAGAACTTAGAACTACTTCATTTGGTCAAGTTTCAAGGAGCTAGCACAAACCGTGTTTGATTCAGAGTTTCAAACACATCTATCTATATAGCAGAAAACAGAGTGAAACCTAAAAATTCAAAGTGTTACTGGAAACGAACGCTTGAACCTAGAAGAGTGAAAGTTGGGCAGCCATGTGAGATTAGTGAACTGATCATTACCACCAAGTGTCATCAAGATTTGGTGAAAAAATGTTTGCTGAGATTTCAGCAAACTAGTAGTTTTTTGGAAGCTTGGCAACCCCTTTCAAACGAAAGTGTTTTGCGCCAGTCTCTGCATGGGGTACTTCAAGAGGAAACAAACCATAGAGATAGAACTTAGAACTATTTCATTTTGTCAAGTTTCAAGGAGCTAGCAAAAACCGTGTTTGACTCAGAGTTTCAAACACATCTATCTATATAGCAGAAAACAGAGTGAAACCTAAAAATTCAAAGTGTTACTGGAAATGAACGCTTGAACCTAGAAGAGTGAAAGTTGGGCAGTCAAGTGGGATTAGTGAACTGATCATTACCACCAAGTATCATCAAGTTTTGGTGAAAAAATGTTTGCTGAGATTTCAGCAAACTAGTAGTTTTTTGGAAGCTTGGCAACCCCTTTCAAACGAAAGTGTTTTTCGCCAGTCTCTGCATGGGGTACTTCAAGAGGAAACAAACCATAGAGATAGAACTTAGAACTACTTCATTTGGTCAAGTTTCAAGGAGCTAGCACAAACCGTGTTTGATTTAGAATTCCAAACACATCTATCTATATAGCAGAAAACAGAGTGAAACCTAAAAATTCAAAGTGTTACTGGAAACGAACGCTTGAACCTAGAAGAGTGAAAGTTGGGCAGTCAAGTGGGATTAGTGAACTGATCATTACCACCAAGTATCATCAAGTTTTGGTGAAAAAATGTTTGCTGAGATTTCAGCAAACTGGTAGTTTTTTGGAAGCTTGGCAACCCCTTTCAAACGAAAGTGTTTTTCGCCAGTCTCTGCATGGGGTACTTCAAGAGGAAACAAACCATAGAGATAGAACTTAGAACTACTTCATTTGGTCAAGTTTCAAGGAGCTAGCACAAACCATGTTTGATTTAGAATTCCAAACACATCTATCTATATAGCAGAAAACAGAGTGAAACCTAAAAATTCAAAGTGTTACTGGAAACGAACGCTTGAACCTAGAAGAGTGAAAGTTGGGCAGCCAAGTGGGATTAGTGAACTGATCATTACCACCAAGTATCATCAAGTTTTGGTGAAAAAATGTTTGCTGAGATTTCAGCAAACTAGTAGTTTTTTGGAAGCTTGGCAACCCCTTTCAAACGAAAGTGTTTTTCGCCAGTCTCTGCATGGGGTACTTCAAGAGGAAACAAACCATAGAGATAGAACTTAGAACTACTTCATTTTGTCAAGTTTCACGCAGCTAGCACAAACCGTGTTTGATTCAGAGTTTCGAACACATCTATCTATATAGCAGAAAACAGAGTGAAACCTAAAAATTCAAAGTGTTACTGGAAACGAACGCTTGAACCTAGAAGAGTGAAAGTTGGGCAGCCAAGTGGGATTAGTGAACTGATCATTACCACCAAGTATCATCAAGTTTTGGTGAAAAAATGTTTGCTGAGATTTCAGCAAACTAGTAGTTTTTTGGACGCTTGGCAACCCCTTTCAAACGAAAGTGTTTTTCGCCAGTCTCTGCATGGGGTACTTCAAGAGGAAACAAACCATAGAGATAGAACTTAGAACTACTTCATTTGGTCAAGTTTCAAGGAGCTAGCACAAACCGTGTTTGATTTAGAATTCCAAACACATCTATCTATATAGCAGAAAACAGAGTGAAACCTAAAAATTCAAAATGTTACTGGAAACGAACGCTTGAACCTAGAAGAGTGAAAGTTGGGCAGCCAAGTGGGATTAGTGAACTGATCATTACCACCAAGTATCATCAAGTTTTGGTGAAAAAATATTTGCTGAGATTTCAGCAAACTAGTAGTTTTTTGGACGCTTGGCAACCCCTTTCAAACGAAAGTGTTTTTCGCCAGTCTCTGCATGGGGTATTTCAAGAGGAAACAAACCATAGAGATAGAACTTAGAACTACTTCATTTGGTCAAGTTTCAAGGAGCTAGCACAAACCGTGTTTGATTCAGAGTTTCAAACACATCTATCTATATAGCAGAAAACAGAGTGAAACCTAAAAATTCAAAGTGTTACTGGAAACGAACGCTTGAACCTGGAAGAGAGAAAGTTGGGCAGCCAAGTGGGATTAGTGAACTGATCATTATCACCAAGTATCATCAAGTTTTGGTGAAAAAATGTTTGCTGAGATTTCAGCAAACTAGTAGTTTTTTGGAATCTTGGCAACCCCTTTCAAACGAAAGTGTTTTTCGCCAGTCTCTGCATGGGGTACTTCAAGAGGAAACAAACCATAGAGATAGAACTTAGAACTACTTCATTTGGTCAAGTTTCAAGGAGCTAGCACAAACAGTGTTTGATTTAGAATTGCAAACACAGCTATCTATGTAGCAGAAAACAGAATGAAACCTAAAAATTCAAAGTGTTACTGGAAACGAACGCTTGAACCTAGAAGAGTGAAAGTTGGGCAGCCAAGTGGGATTAGTGAACTGATCATTACCACCAAGTATCATCAAGTTTTGGTGAAAAAATGTTTGCTGAGATTTCAGCAAACTAGTAGTTTTTTGGACGCTTGGCAACCCCTTTCAAACGAAAGTGTTTTTCGCCAGTCTCTGCATGGGGTACTTCAAGAGGAAACAAACCATAGAGATAGAACTTAGAACTACTTCATTTGGTCAAGTTTCAAGGAGCTAGCACAAACCGTGTTTGATTCAGAGTTTCAAACACATCTATCTATATAGCAGAAAACAGAGTGAAACCTAAAAATTCAAAGTGTTACTGGAAACGAATGCTTGAACCTAGAAGAGTGAAAGTTGGGCAGCCATGTGAGATTAGTGAACTGATCATTACCACCAAGTGTCATCAAGATTTGGTGAAAAAATGTTTGCTGAGATTTCAGCAAACTAGTAGTTTTTTGGAAGCTTGGCAACCCCTTTCAAACGAAAGTGTTTTGCGCCAGTCTCTGCATGGGGTACTTCAAGAGGAAACAAACCATAGAGATAGAACTTAGAACTATTTCATTTTGTCAAGTTTCAAGGAGCTAGCACAAACCGTGTTTGATTTAGAATTCCAAACACATCTATCTATATAGCAGAAAACAGAGTGAAACCTAAAAATTCAAAGTGTTACTGGAAACGAACGCTTGAACCTAGAAGAGTGCAAGTTGGGCAGTCAAGTGGGATTAGTGAACTGATCATTACCACCAAGTATCATCAAGTTTTGGTGAAAAAATGTTTGCTGAGATTTCAGCAAACTAGTAGTTTTTTGGACGCTTGGCAACCCCTTTCAAACGAAAGTGTTTTTCGCCAGTCTCTGCATGGGGTACTTCAAGAGGAAACAAACCATAGAGATAGAACTTAGAACTACTTCATTTGGTCAAGTTTCAAGGAGCTAGCACAAACCGTGTTTGATTTAGAATTCCAAACACATCTATCTATATAGCAGAAAACAGAGTGAAACCTAAAAATTCAAAGTGTTACTGGAAACGAACGCTTGAACCTGGAAGAGAGAAAGTTGGGCAGCCAAGTGGGATTAGTGAACTGATCATTATCACCAAGTATCATCAAGTTTTGGTGAAAAAATGTTTGCTGAGATTTCAGCAAACTAGTAGTTTTTTGGAATCTTGGCAACCCCTTTCAAACGAAAGTGTTTTTCGCCAGTCTCTGCATGGGGTACTTCAAGAGGAAACAAACCATAGAGATAGAACTTAGAACTACTTCATTTGGTCAAGTTTCAAGGAGCTAGCACAAACCGTGTTTGATTCAGAGTTTCAAACACATCTATCTATATAGCAGAAAACAGAGTGAAACCTAAAAATTCAAAATGTTACTGGAAACGAACGCTTGAACCTAGCAGAGTGAAAGTTGGACAGCCAAATGGGATTAGTGAACTGATCATTACCACCAAGTATCATCAAGTTTTGGTGAAAAAATGTTTGCTGAGATTTCAGCAAACTAGTAGTTTTTTGGACGCTTGGCAACCCCTTTCAAACGAAAGTGTTTTTCGCCAGTCTCTGCATGGGGTACTTCAAGAGGAAACAAACCATAGAGATAGAACTTAGAACTACTTCATTTTGTCAAGTTTCAAGGAGCTAGCACAAACCGTGTTTGATTCAGTGTTTCAAACACATCTATCTATATAGCAGAAAACAGAGTGAAACCTAAAAATTCAAAGTGTTACTGGAAACGAACGCTGGAACCTAGAAGAGAGAAAGCTGAGAAGCCAAGTGGGATTAGTGAACTGATCATTACCACCAAGTATCATCAAGTTTTGGTGAAAAAATGTTTGCTGAGATTTCAGCAAACTGGTAGTTTTTTGGACGCTTGGCAACCCCTTTCAAACGAAAGTGTTTTTCGCCAGTCTCTGCATGGGGTACTTCAAGAGGAAACAAACCATAGAGATAGAACTTAGAACTACTTCATTTGGTCAAGTTTCAAGGAGCTAGCACAAACCGTGTTTGATTTAGAATTCCAAACACATCTATCTATATAGCAGAAAACAGAGTGAAACCTAAAAATTCAAAGTGTTACTGGAACGAACGCTTGAACCTAGAAGAGTGAAAGTTGGGCAGCCAAGTGGGATTAGTGAACTGATCATTACCACCAAGTATCATCAAGTTTTGGTGAAAAAATGTTTGCTGAGATTTCAGCAAACTAGTAGTTTTTTGGACGCTTGGCAACCCCTTTCAAACGAAAGTGTTTTTCGCCAGTGTCTGCATGGGGTACTTCAAGAGGAAACAAACCATAGAGATAGAACTTAGAACTACTTCATTTGGTCAAGTTTCAAGGAGCTAGCACAAAACCGTGTTTTATTTAGAATTCCAAACACATCTATCTATATAGCAGAAACAGAGTGAAACCTAAAAATTCAAAATGTTACTGGAAACGAACGCTTGAACCTAGAAGAGTGAAAGTTGGGCAGCCAAGTGGGATTAGTGAACTGATCATTACCACCAAGTATCATCAAGTTTTGGTGAAAAAATGTTTGCTGAGATTTCAGCAAACTAGTAGTTTTTTGGACGCTTGGCAACCCCTTTCAAACGAAAGTGTTTTTCGCCAGTCTCTGCATGGGGTACTTCAAGAGGAAACAAACCATAGAGATAGAACTTAGAACTGCTTCATTTGGTCAAGTTTCAAGGAGCTAGCACAAACCGTGTTTGATTCAGAGTTTCAAACACATCTATCTATATAGCAGAAAACAGAGTGAAACCTAAAAATTCAAAGTGTTACTGGAAACGAACGCTTGAACCTAGAAGAGTGAAAGTTGGGCAGCCAAGTGAGATTAGTGAACTGATCATTACCACAAGTATCATCAAGATTTGGTGAAAAAATGTTTGCTGAGATTTCAGCAAACTAGTAGTTTTTTGGAAGCTTGGCAACCCCTTTCAAACGAAAGTTTTTTGCGCCAGTCTCTGCATGGGGTACTTCAAGAGGAAACAACCATAGAGATAGAACTTAGAACTATTTCATTTTGTCAAGTTTCACGCAGCTAGCACAAACCGTGGTTTGACTCAGAGTTTCAAACACATCTATCTATATAGCAGAAAACAGAGTGAAACCTAAAAATTCAAAGTGTTACTGGAAACGAACGCTGGAACCTAGAAGAGAGAAAGCTGAGCAGCCAAGTGGGATTAGTGAACTGATCATTACCACCAAGTATCATCAAGTTTTGGTGAAAAAATGTTTGCTGAGATTTCAGCAAACTGGTAGTTTTTTGGACGCTTGGCAACCCCTTTCAAACGAAAGTGTTTTTCGCCAGTCTCTGCATGGGGTACTTCAAGAGGAAACAAACCATAGAGATAGAACTTAGAACTACTTCATTTGGTCAAGTTTCAAGGAGCTAGCACAAACCGTGTTTGATTTAGAATTCCAAACACATCTATCTATATAGCAGAAAACAGAGTGAAACCTAAAAATTCAAAGTGTTACTGGAAACGAACGCTTGAACCTAGAAGAGTGAAAGTTGGGCAGCCAAGTGGGATTAGTGAACTGATCATTACCACCAAGTATCATCAAGTTTTGGTGAAAAAAATGTTTGCTGAGATTTCAGCAAACTAGTAGTTTTTTGGACGCTCGGCAACCCCTTTCAAACGAAAGTGTTTTTCGCCAGTCTCTGCATGGGGTACTTCAAGAGGAAACAAACCATAGAGAGAGAACTTAGAACTACTTCATTTGGTCAAGTTTCAAGGAGCTAGCACAAACCGTGTTTGATTTAGAATTCCAAACACATCTATCTATATAGCAGAAAACAGAGTGAAACCTAAAAATTCAAAGTGTTACTGGAAACGAACGCTTGAACCTAGAAGAGTGAAAGTTGGGCAGCCAAGTGGGATTAGTGAACTGATCATTACCACCAAGTATCATCAAGTTTTGGTGAAAAAATGTTTGCTGAGATTTCAGCAAACTAGTAGTTTTTTGGACGCTTGGCAACCCCTTTCAAACAAAAGTGTTTTTCGCCAGTCTCTGCATGGGGTACTTCAAGAGGAAACAAACCATAGAGATAGAACTTAGAACTACTTCATTTTGTCAAGTTTCACGCAGCTAGCACAAACCGTGTTTGATTCAGAGTTTCAAACACATCTATCTATATAGCAGAAAACAGAGTGAAACCTAAAAATTCAAAGTGTTACTGGAAACGAACGCTTGAAGCTAGAAGAGTGAAAGTTGGGCAGCCAAGTGGGATTAGTGAACTGATCATTACCACCAAGTATCATCAAGTTTTTATGAAAAAATGTTTGCTGAGATTTCAGCAAACTAGTAGTTTTTTGGAAGCTTGGCAACCCCTTTCAAACGAAACTGTTTTTCGCCAGTCTCTGCATGCGGTACTTCAAGAGTTAACAAACCATAGAGATAGAACTTAGAACCTACTTCATTTGGTCGAGTTTCAAGGAGCTAGCACAAACAGTGTTTGATTTAGAATTCCAAACACAGCTATCTATGTAGCAGAAAAACAGAGTGAAACCTAAAAATTCAAAGTGTTACTGGAAACGAACGCTTGAACCTAGAAGAGTGAAAGTTGGGCAGCCAAGTGAGATTAGTGAACTGATCATTACCACCAAGTATCATCAAGATTTGGTGAAAAAATGTTTGCTGAGATTTCAGCAAACTAGTAGTTTTTTGGAAATCTTGGCAACCCCTTTCAAACGAAAGTGTTTTTCGCCAGTCTCTGCATGGGGTACTTCAAGAGGAAACAAACCATAGAGATAGAACTTAGAACTACTTCATTTGGTCAAGTTTCAAGGAGCTAGCACAAACCGTGTTTTGATTCAGAGTTTCAAAACACATCTATCTATATAGCAGAAAACAGAGTGAAACCTAAAAATTCAAAGTGTTACTGGAAACGAACGCTTGAACCTAGAAGAGTGAAAGTTGGGCAGCCAAGTGAGATTAGTGAACTGATCATTACCACCAAGTATCATCAAGTTTTGGTGAAAAAATGTTTGCTGAGATTTTAGCAAACTAGTAGTTTTTTGGACGCTTGGCAACCCCTTTCAAACGAAAGTGTTTTTCGCCAGTCTCTGCATGGGGTACTTCAAGAGGAAACAAACCATAGAGATAGAACTTAGAACTACTTCATTTGGTCAAGTTTCAAGGAGCTAGCACAAACCGTGTTTGATTCAGAGTTTCAAACACATCTATCTATATAGAAGAAAACAGAGTGAAACCTAAAAATTCAAAGTGTTACTGGAAACGAACGCTTGAACCTAGAAGAGTGGAAGTTGGGCAGCCAAGTGAGATTAGTGAACTGATCATTACCACCAAGTATCATCAAGATTTGGTGAAAAAATGTTTGCTGAGATTTCAGCAAACTAGTAGTTTTTTGGAAGCTTGGCAACCCCTTTCAAACGAAAGTGTTTTGCGCCAGTCTCTGCATGGGGTACTTCAAGAGGAAACAAACCATAGAGATAGAACTGAGAACTATTTCATTTTGTCAAGTTTCACGCAGCTAGCACAAACCGTGTTTGACTCAGAGTTTCAAACACATCTATCTATATAGCAGAAAACAGAGTGAAACCTAAAATTCAAAGTGTTACTGGAAACGAACGCTTGAACCTAGAAGAGTGAAAGTTGGGCAGTCAAGTGGGATTAGTGAACTGATCATTACCACCAAGTATCATCAAGTTTTGGTGAAAAAATGTTTGCTGAGATTTCAGCAAACTAGTAGTTTTTTGGAAGCTTGGCAACCCCTTTCAAACGAAAGTGTTTTTCGCCAGTCTCTGCATGGGGTACTTCAAGAGGAAACAAACCATAGAGATAGAACTTAGAACTACTTCATTTGGTCAAGTTTCAAGGAGCTAGCACAAACCGTGTTTGATTTAGAATTCCAAACACATCTATCTATATAGCAGAAAACAGAGTGAAACCTAAAAATTCAAAGTGTTACTGGCAACGAACGCTTGAACCTAGAAGAGTGAAAGTTGGGCAGTCAAGTGGGATTAGTGAACTGATCATTACCACCAAGTATCATCAAGTTTTGGTGAAAAAATGTTTGCTGAGATTTCAGCAAACTAGTAGTTTTTTGGACGCTTGGCAACCCCTTTCAAACGAAAGTGTTTTTCGCCAGTCTCTGCATGGGGTACTTCAAGAGGAAACAAACCATAGAGATAGAACTTAGAACTACTTCATTTGGTCAAGTTTCAAAAAGCTAGCACAAACCGTGTTTGATTTAGAATTCCAAACACATCTATCTATATAGCAGAAAACAGAGTGAAACCTAAAAATTCAAAGTGTTACTGGAAACGAACGCTTGAACCTAGAAGAGTGAAAGTTGGGCAGCCAAGTGGGATTAGTGAACTGATCATTACCACCAAGTATCATCAAGTTTTGGTGAAAAAATGTTTGCTGAGATTTCAGCAAACTAGTAGTTTTTTGGAAGCTTGGCAACCCCTTTCAAACGAAAGTGTTTTTCGCCAGTCTCTGCATGGGGTACTTCAAGAGGAAACAAACCATAGAGATAGAACTTAGAACTACTTCATTTTGTCAAGTTTCAAGGAGCTAGCACAAACCGTGTTTGATTCAGAGTTTCGAACACATCTATCTATATAGCAGAAAACAGAGTGAAACCTAAAAATTCAAAGTGTTACTGGAAACGAACGCTTGAACCTAGAAGAGTGAAAGTTGGGCAGCCAAGTGGGATTAGTGAACTGATCATTACCACCAAGTATCATCAAGTTTTGGTGAAAAAATGTTTGCTGAGATTTCAGCAAACTAGTAGTTTTTTGGACGCTTGGCCAACCCCTTTCAAACGAAAGTGTTTTTCGCCAGTCTCTGCATGGGGTACTTCAAGAGGAAACAAACCATAGAGATAGAACTTAGAACTACTTCATTTGGTCAAGTTTCAAGGAGCTAGCACAAACCGTGTTTTATTTAGAATTCCAAACACATCTATCTATATAGCAGAAAACAGAGTGAAACCTAAAATTCAAAATGTTACTGGAAACGAACGCTTGAACCTAGAAGAGTGAAAGTTGGGCAGCCAAGTGGATTAGTGAACTGATCATTACCACCAAGTATCATCAAGTTTTGGTGAAAAAATATTTGCTGAGATTTCAGCAAACTAGTAGTTTTTTGGACGCTTGGCAACCCCTTTCAAACGAAAGTGTTTTTCGCCAGTCTCTGCATGGGGTACTTCAAGAGGAAACAAACCATAGAGATAGAACTTAGAACTACTTCATTTGGTCAAGTTTCAAGGAGCTAGCACAAACCGTGTTTGATTCAGAGTTTCAAACACATCTATCTATATAGCAGAAACAGAGTGAAACCTAAAAATTCAAAGTGTTACTGGAAACGAACGCTTGAACCTAGAAGAGAGAAAGTTTGGCAGCCAAGTGGGATTAGTGAACTGATCATTACCACCAAGTATCATCAAGTTTTGGTGAAAAAATATTTGCTGAGATTTCAGCAAACTAGTAGTTTTTTGGAATCTTGGCAACCCCTTTCAAACGAAAGTGTTTTTCGCCAGTCTCTGCATGGGGTACTTCAAGAGGAAAACAAACCATAGAGATAGAACTTAGAACTACTTCATTTGGTCAAGTTTCAAGGAGCTAGCACAAACAGTGTTTGATTTAGAATTCCAAACACAGCTATCTATGTAGCAGAAAACAGAATGAAACCTAAAAATTCAAAGTGTTACTGGAAACGAACGCTTGAACCTAGAAGAGTGAAAGTTGGGCAGCCAAGTGGGATTAGTGAACTGATCATTTCCACCAAGTATCATCAAGTTTTGGTGAAAAAAATGTTTTGCTGAGATTTCAGCAAACTAGTAGTTTTTTGGACGCTTGGCAACCCCTTTCAAACGAAAGTGTTTTTCGCCAGTCTCTGCATGGGGTACTTCAAGAGGAAACAAAACATAGAGATAGAACTTAGAACTACTTCATTTGGTCAAGTTTCAAGGAGCTAGCACAAACCGTGTTTGATTTAGAATTCCAAACACATCTATCTCTATAGCAGAAAACAGAGTGAAACCTAAAAATTCAAAGTGTTACTGGCAACGAACGCTTGAACCTAGAAGAGTGAAAGTTGGGCAGTCAAGTGGGATTAGTGAACTGATCATTACCACCAAGTATCATCAAGTTTTGGTGAAAAAATGTTTGCTGAGATTTCAGCAAACTAGTAGTTTTTTGGACGCTTGGCAACCCCTTTCAAACGAAAGTGTTTTTCGCCAGTCTCTGCATGGGGTACTTCAAGAGGAAACAAACCATAGAGATAGAACTTAGAACTACTTCATTTGGTCAAGTTTCAAGGAGCTAGCACAAACCGTGTTTGATTTAGAATTCCAAACACATCTATCTATATAGCAGAAAACAGAGTGAAACCTAAAAATTCAAAGTGTTACTGGAAACGAACGCTTGAACCTAGAAGAGTGAAAGTTGGGCAGCCAAGTGGGATTAGTGAACTGATCATTACCACCAAGTATCATCAAGTTTTGGTGAAAAAATGTTTGCTGAGATTTCAGCAAACTAGTAGTTTTTTGGAAGCTTGGCAACCCCTTTCAAACGAAAGTGTTTTTCGCCAGTCTCTGCATGGGGTACTTCAAGAGGAAACAAACCATAGAGATAGAACTTAGAACTACTTCATTTTGTCAAGTTTCAAGGAGCTTGCACAAACCGTGTTTGATTCAGAGTTTCGAACACATCTATCTATATAGCAGAAAACAGAGTGAAACCTAAAAATTCAAAGTGTTACTGGAAACGAACGCTTGAACCTAGAAGAGTGAAAGTTGGGCAGCCAAGTGGGATTAGTGAACTGATCATTACCACCAAGTATCATCAAGTTTTGGTGAAAAAATGTTTGCTGAGATTTCAGCAAACTAGTAGTTTTTTGGACGCTTGGCAACCCCTTTCAAACGAAAGTGTTTTTCGCCAGTCTCTGCATGGGGTACTTCAAGAGGAAACAAACCATAGAGATAGAACTTAGAACTACTTCATTTGGTCAAGTTTCAAGGAGCTAGCACAAACCGTGTTTTATTTTGAATTCCAAACACATCTATCTATATAGCAGAAAACAGAGTGAAACCTAAAAATTCAAAATGTTACTGGAAACGAACGCTTGAACCTAGAAGAGTGAAAGTTGGGCAGCCAAGTGGGATTAGTGAACTGATCATTACCACCAAGTATCATCAAGTTTTGGTGAAAAAATGTTTGCTGAGATTTCAGCAAACTAGTAGTTTTTTGGACGCTTGGCAACCCCTTTCAAACGAAAGTGTTTTTCGCCAGTCTCTGCATGGGGTACTTCAAGAGGAAACAAACCATAGAGATAGAACTTAGAACTACTTCATTTGGTCAAGTTTCAAGGAGCTAGCACAAACCGTGTTTGATTCAGAGTTTCAAACACATCTATCTATATAGCAGAAAACAGAGTGAAACCTAAAAATTCAAAGTGTTACTGGAAACGAACGCTTGAAGCTAGAAGAGTGAAAGTTGGGCAGCCAAGTGAGATTAGTGAACTGATCATTACCACCAAGTGTCATCAAGATTTGGTGAAAAAATGTTTGCTGAGATTTCAGCAAACTAGTAGTTTTTTGGAAGCTTGGCAACCCCTTTTCAAACGAAAGTGTTTTGCGCCAGTCTCTGCATGGGGTACTTCAAGAGGAAACAAACCATAGAGATAGAACTTAGAACTATTTCATTTTGTCAAGTTTCAAGGAGCTAGCAAAAACCGTGTTTGACTCAGAGTTTCAAACACATCTATCTATATAGCAGAAAACAGAGTGAAACCTGAAAATTCAAAGTGTTACTGGAAACGAACGCTTGAACCTAGAAGAGTGAAAGTTGGGCAGTCAAGTGGGATTAGTGAACTGATCATTACCACCAAGTATCATCAAGTTTTGGTGAAAAAATGTTTGCTGAGATTTCAGCAAACTAGTAGTTTTTTGGAAGCTTGGCAACCCCTTTCAAACGAAAGTGTTTTTCGCCAGTCTCTGCATGGGGTACTTCAAGAGGAAACAAACCATAGAGATAGAACTTAGAACTACTCATTTGGTCAAGTTTCAAGGAGCTAGCACAAACCGTGTTTGATTTAGAATTTCAAACACATCTATCTATATAGCAGAAAACAGAATGAAACCTAAAAATTCAAAGTGTTACTGGAAACGAACGCTTGAACCTAGAAGAGTGAAAGTTGGGCAGCCAAGTGGGATTAGTGAACTGATCATTTCCACCAAGTATCATCAAGTTTTGGTGAAAAAATGTTTGCTGAGATTTCAGCAAACGAGTAGTTTTTTGGACGCTTGGCAACCCCTTTCAAACGAAAGTGTTTTTCGCCAGTCTCTGCATGGGGTACTTCAAGAGGAAACAAACCATAGAGATAGAACTTAGAACTACTTCATTTGGTCAAGTTTCAAGGAGCTAGCACAAACCGTGTTTGATTTAGAATTCCAAACACATCTATCTATATAGCAGAAAACAGAGTGAAACCTAAAATTTCAAAGTGTTACTGGAAACGAACGCTTGAACCTAGAAGAGTGAAAGTTGGGCAGCCAAGTGGGATTAGTGAACTGATCATTACCACCAAGTATCATCAAGTTTTGGTGAAAAAATGTTTGCTGAGATTTCAGCAAACTAGTAGTTTTTTGGAAGCTTGGCAACCCCTTTCAAACGAAAGTGTTTTTCGCCAGTCTCTGCATGGGGTACTTCAAGAGGAAACAAACCATAGAGATAGAACTTAGAACTACTTCATTTTGTCAAGTTTCAAGGAGCTTGCACAAACCGTGTTTGATTCAGAGTTTCGAACACATCTATCTATATAGCAGAAAACAGAGTGAAACCTAAAAATTCAAAGTGTTACTGGAAACGAACGCTTGAACCTAGAAGAGTGAAAGTTGGGCAGCCAAGTGGGATTAGTGAACTGATCATTACCACCAAGTATCATCAAGTTTTGGTGAAAAAATGTTTGCTGAGATTTCAGCAAACTAGTAGTTTTTTTGGACGCTTGGCAACCCCTTTCAAACGAAAGTGTTTTTCGCCAGTCTCTGCATGGGGTACTTCAAGAGGAAACAAACCATAGAGATAGAACTTAGACCTACTTCATTTGGTCAAGTTTCAAGGAGCTAGCACAAACCGTGTTTTATTTTGAATTCCAAACACATCTATCTATATAGCAGAAAACAGAGTGAAACCTAAAAATTCAAAATGTTACTGGAAACGAACGCTTGAACCTAGAAGAGTGAAAGTTGGGCAGCCAAGTGGGATTAGTGAACTGATCATTACCACCAAGTATCATCAAGTTTTGGTGAAAAAATGTTTGCTGAGATTTCAGCAAACTAGTAGTTTTTTGGACGCTTGGCAACCCCTTTCAAACGAAAGTGTTTTTCGCCCAGTCTCTGCATGGGGTACTTCAAGAGGAAACAAACCATAGAGATAGAACTTAGAACTACTTCATTTGGTCAAGTTTCAAGGAGCTAGCACAAACCGTGTTTGATTCAGAGTTTCAAACACATCTATCTATATAGCAGAAAACAGAGTGAAACCTAAAAATTCAAAGTGTTACTGGAAACGAACGCTTGAACCTAGAAGAGAGAAAGTTGGGCAGCCAAGTGGATTAGTGAACTGATCATTACCACCAAGTATCATCAAGTTTTGGTGAAAAAATGTTTGCTGAGATTTCAGCAAACTAGTAGTTTTTTGGAATCTTGGCAACCCCTTTCAAACGAAAGTGTTTTTCGCCAGTCTCTGCATGGGGTACTTCAAGAGGAAACAAACCATAGAGATAGAACTTAGAACTACTTCATTTGGTCAAGTTTCAAGGAGCTAGCACAAACAGTGTTTGATTTAGAATTCCAAACACAGCTATCTATGTAGCAGAAAACAGAATGAAACCTAAAAATTCAAAGTGTTACTGGAAACGAACGCTTGAACCTAGAAGAGTGAAAGTTGGGCAGCCAAGTGGGATTAGTGAACTGATCATTTCCACCAAGTATCATCAAGTTTTGGTGAAAAAATGTTTGCTGAGATTTCAGCAAACGAGTAGTTTTTTGGACGCTTGGCAACCCCTTTCAAACGAAAGTGTTTTTCGCCAGTCTCTGCATGGGGTACTTCAAGAGGAAACAAACCATAGAGATAGAACTTAGAACTACTTCATTTGGTCAAGTTTCAAGGAGGCTAGCACAAACCGTGTTTGATTCAGAGTTTCAAACACATCTATCTATATAGCAGAAAACAGAGTGAAACCTAAAAATTCAAAGTGTTACTGGAAACGAACGCTTGAAGCTAGAAGAGTGAAAGTTGGGCAGCCAAGTGAGATTAGTGAACTGATCATTACCACCAAGTGTCATCAAGATTTGGTGAAAAAATGTTTGCTGAGATTTCAGCAAACTAGTAGTTTTTGGAAGCTTGGCAACCCCTTTCAAACGAAAGTGTTTTGCGCCAGTCTCTGCATGGGGTACTTCAAGAGGAAACAAACCATAGAGATAGAACTTAGAACTATTTCATTTTGTCAAGTTTCAAGGAGCTAGCAAAAACCGTGTTTGACTCAGAGTTTCAAACACATCTATCTATATAGCAGAAAACAGAGTGAAACCTGAAAAATTCAAAGTGTTACTGGAAACGAACGCTTGAACCTAGAAGAGTGAAAGTTGGGCAGTCAAGTGGGATTAGTGAACTGATCATTACCACCAAGTATCATCAAGTTTTGGTGAAAAAATGTTTGCTGAGATTTCAGCAAACTAGTAGTTTTTTGGAAGCTTGGCAACCCCTTTCAAACGAAAGTGTTTTTCGCCAGTCTCTGCATGGGGTACTTCAAGAGGAAACAAACCATAGAGATAGAACTTAGAACTACTTCATTTGGTCAAGTTTCAAGGAGCTAGCACAAACCGTGTTTGATTTAGAATTTCAAACACATCTATCTATATAGCAGAAAACAGAGTGAAACCTAAAAATTCAAAGTGTTACTGGAAACGAACGCTTGAACCTAGAAGAGTGAAAGTTGGGCAGTCAAGTGGGATTAGTGAACTGATCATTACCACCAAGTATCATCAAGTTTTGGTGAAAAATGTTTGCTGAGATTTCAGCAAACTGGTAGTTTTTTGGAAGCTTGGCAACCCCTTTCAAACGAAAGTGTTTTTCGCCAGTCTCTGCATGGGGTACTTCAAGAGGAAACAAACCATAGAGATAGAACTTAGAACTACTTCATTTGGTCAAGTTTCAAGGAGCTAGCACAAACCGTGTTTTATTTTGAATTCCAAACACATCTATCTATATAGCAGAAAACAGAGTGAAACCTAAAAATTCAAAAATGTTACTGGAAACGAACGCTTGAACCTAGAAGAGTGAAAGTTGGGCAGCCAAGTGGGATTAGTGAACTGATCATTACCACCAAGTATCATCAAGTTTTGGTGAAAAAATGTTTGCTGAGATTTCAGCAACTAGTAGTTTTTTGGACGCTTGGCAACCCCTTTCAAACGAAAGTGTTTTTCGCCAGTCTCTGCATGGGGTACTTCAAGAGGAAACAAACCATAGAGATAGAACTTAGAACTACTTCATTTGGTCAAGTTTCAAGGAGCTAGCACAAACCGTGTTTGATTTAGAATTCCAAACACATCTATCTATATAGCAGAAACAGAGTGAAACCTAAAATTCAAAGTGTTACTGGAAACGAACGCTTGAACCTAGAAGAGTGAAAGTTGGGCAGCCAAGTGGGATTAGTGAACTGATCATTACCACCAAGTATCATCAAGTTTTGGTGAAAAAATGTTTGCTGAGATTTCAGCAAACTAGTAGTTTTTTGGAAGCTTGGCAACCCCTTTCAAACGAAAGTGTTTTTCGCCAGTCTCTGCATGGGGTACTTCAAGAGGAAACAAACCATAGAGATAGAACTTAGAACTACTTCATTTGGTCAAGTTTCAAGGAGCTAGCACAAACCGTGTTTGATTTAGAATTCCAAACACATCTATCTATATAGCAGAAAACAGAGTGAAACCTAAAAATTCAAAATGTTACTGGAAACGAACGCTTGAACCTAGCAGAGTGAAAGTTGGACAGCCAAGTGGGATTAGTGAACTGATCATTACCACCAAGTATCATCAAGTTTTGGTGAAAAAATGTTTGCTGAGATTTCAGCAAACTAGTAGTTTTTTGGACGCTTGGCAACCCCTTTCAAACGAAAGTGTTTTTCGCCAGTCTCTGCATGGGGTACTTCAAGAGGAAACAAACCATAGAGATAGAACTTAGAACTACTTCATTTTGTCAAGTTTCAAGGAGCTAGCACAAACCGTGTTTGATTCAGTGTTTCAAACACATCTATCTATATAGCAGAAAACAGAGTGAAACCTAAAAATTCAAAGTGTTACTGGAAACGAACGCTTGAACCTAGAAGAGAGAAAGCTGGGCAGCCAAGTGGGATTAGTGAACTGATCATTACCACCAAGTATCATCAAGTTTTGGTGAAAAAATGTTTGCTGAGATTTCAGCAAACTGGTAGTTTTTTGGACGCTTGGCAACCCCTTTCAAACGAAAGTGTTTTTCGCCAGTCTCTGCATGGGGTACTTCAAGAGGAAACAAACCATAGAGATAGAACTGAGAACTACTTCATTTGGTCAAGTTTCAAGGAGCTAGCACAAACCGTGTTTGATTTAGAATTCCAAACACATCTATCTATATAGCAGAAAACAGAGTGAAACCTAAAAATTCAAAGTGTTACTGGAAACGAACGCTTGAACCTAGAAGAGTGAAAGTTGGGCAGCCAAGTGGGATTAGTGAACTGATTCATTACCACCAAGTATCATCAAGTTTTGGTGAAAAAATGTTTGCTGAGATTTCAGGAAACTAGTAGTTTTTTTGGACGCTTGGCAACCCCTTTCAAACGAAAGTGTTTTTCGCCAGTCTCTGCATGGGGTACTTCAAGAGGAAACAAACCATAGAGATAGAACTTAGAACTACTTCATTTGGTCAAGTTTCAAGGAGCTAGCACAAACCGTGTTTGATTTAGAATTCCAAACACATCTATCTATATAGCAGAAAACAGAGTGAAACCTAAAAATTCAAAATGTTACTGGAAACGAACGCTTGAACCTAGAAGAGTGAAAGTTGGGCAGCCAAGTGGGATTAGTGAACTGATCATTACCACCAAGTATCATCAAGTTTTGGTGAAAAAAATGTTTGCTGAGATTTCAGCAAACTAGTAGTTTTTTGGACGCTTGGCAACCCCTTTCAAACGAAAGTGTTTTTCGCCAGTCTCTGCATGGGGTACTTCAAGAGGAAACAAACCATAGAGATAGAACTTAGAACTACTTCATTTGGTCAAGTTTCAAGGAGCTAGCACAAAACCGTGTTTGATTCAGAGTTTCAAACACATCTATCTATATAGCAGAAAACAGAGTGAAACCTAAAAATTCAAAGTGTTACTGGAAACGAACGCTTGAACCTAGAAGAGAGAAAGTTGGGCAGCCAAGTGGGATTAGTGAACTGATCATTACCAACCAGTATCATCAAGTTTTGGTGAAAAAATGTTTGCTGAGATTTCAGCAAACTAGTAGTTTTTTGGAATCTTGGCAACCCTTTCAAACGAAAGTGTTTTTCGCCAGTCTCTGCATGGGGTACTTCAAGAGGAAACAAACCATAGAGATAGAACTTAGAACTACTTCATTTGGTCAAGTTTCAAGGAGCTATCACAAACCGTGTTTGATTTAGAATTCCAAACACAGCTATCTATGTAGCAGAAAACAGAGTGAAACCTAAAAATTCAAAGTGTTACTGGAAACGAACGCTTGAACCTAGAAGAGTGAAAGTTGGGCAGCCAAGTGGGATTAGTGAACTGATCATTACCACCAAGTATCATCAAGTTTTGGTGAAAAAATGTTTGCTGAGATTTCAGCAAACTAGTAGTTTTTTGGACCCTTTGCAACCCCTTTCAAACGAAAGTGTTTTTCGCCAGTCTCTGCATGGGGTACTTCAAGAGGAAACAAACCATAGAGATAGAATTTAGAACTACTTCATTTGGTCAAGTTTCAAGGAGCTAGCACAAACCGTGTTTGATTCAGAGTTTCAAACACATCTATCTATATAGCAGAAAACAGAGTGAAACCTAAAAAATTCAAAGTGTTACTGGAAACGAACGCTTGAACCTAGAAGAGTGAAAGTTGGGCAGCCAAGTGAGATTAGTGAACTGATCATTACCACCAAGTATCATCACGATTTGGTGAAAAAAATGTTTGCTGAGATTTCAGCAAACTAGTAGTTTTTTGGAAGCTTGGAAACCCCTTTCAAACGAAAGTGTTTTGCGCCAGTCTCTGCATGGGGTACTTCAAGGAGGAAACAAACCATAGAGATAGAACTGAGAACTATTTCATTTTGTCAAGTTTCACGCAGCTAGCACAAACCGTGTTTGACTCAGAGTTTCAAACACATCTATCTATATAGCAGAAAACAGAGTGAAACCTAAAAATTCAAAGTGTTACTGGAAACGAACGCTTGAAACTAGAAGAGTGAAAGTTGGGCAGTCAAGTGGGATTAGTGAACTGATCATTACCACCAAGTATCATCAAGTTTTGGTGAAAAAATGTTTGCTGAGATTTCAGCAAACTAGTAGTTTTTTGGAAGCTTGGCAACCCCTTTCAAACGAAAGTGTTTTTCGCCAGTCTCTGCTTGGGGTACTTCAAGAGGAAACAAACCATAGAGATAGAACTTAGAACTACTTCATTTGGTCAAGTTTCAAGGAGCTAGCACAAACCGTGTTTGATTTAGAATTCCAAACACATCTATCTATATAGCAGAAAACAGAGTGAAACCTAAAAATTCAAAGTGTTACTGGAAACGAACGCTTGAACCTAGAAGAGTGAAAGTTGGGCAGTCAAGTGGGATTAGTGAACTGATCATTACCACCAAGTATCATCAAGTTTTGGTGAAAAAATGTTTGCTGAGATTTCAGCAAACTAGTAGTTTTTTGGAAGCTTAGCAACCCCTTTCAAACGAAAGTGTTTTTCGCCAGTCTCTGCATGGGGTACTTCAAGAGGAAACAAACCATAGAGATAGAACTTAGAACTACTTCATTTGGTCAAGTTTCAAGGAGCTAGCACAAACCGTGTTTGATTTAGAATTCCAAACACATCTATCTATATAGCAGAAAACAGAGTGAAACCTAAAAATTCAAAGTGTTACTGGAAACGAACGCTTGAACCTAGAAGAGTGAAAGTTGGGCAGCCAAGTGGGATTAGTGAACTGATCATTACCACCAAGTATCATCAAGTTTTGGTGAAAAAATGTTTGCTGAGATTTCAGCAAACTAGTAGTTTTTTGGACGCTTGGCAACCCCTTTCAAACGAAAGTGTTTTTCGCCAGTCTCTGCATGGGGTACTTCAAGAGGAAACAAACCATAGAGAGAGAACTTAGAACTACTTCATTTGGTCAAGTTTCAAGGAGCTAGCACAAACCGTGTTTGATTTAGAATTCCAAACACATCTATCTATATAGCAGAAAACAGAGTGAAACCTAAAAATTCAAAGTGTTACTGGAAACGAACGCTTGAACATAGAAGAGTGAAAGTTGGACAGCCAAGTGGGATTAGTGAACTGATCATTACCACCAAGTATCATCAAGTTTTGGTGAAAAAATGTTTGCTGAGATTTCAGCAAACTAGTAGTTTTTGGACGCTTGGCAACCCTTTCAAACGAAAGTGTTTTTCGCCAGTCTCTGCATGGGGTACTTCAAGAGGAAACAAACCATAGAGATTGAACTGAGAACTATTTCATTTTGTCAAGTTTCACGCAGCTAGCACAAACCGTGTTTGATTCAGAGTTTCAAACACATCTATCTATATAGCAGAAAACAGAGTGAAACCTAAAAATTCTAAGTGTTACTGGAAACGAACGCTTGAACCTAGAAGAGTGAAAGTTGGGCAGCCAAGTGGGATTAGTGAAATGATCATTACCACCAAGTATCATCAAGTTTTGGTGAAAAAATGTTTGCTGAGATTTCAGCAAACTAGTAGTTTTTTGGAAGCTTGGCAACCCCTTTCAAACGAAAGTGTTTTTCGCCAGTCTCTGCATGGGGTACTTCAAGAGGAAACAAACCATAGAGATAGAACTTAGAACTACTTCATTTGGTCAAGTTTCAAAGAGCTGGCACAAACCGTGTTTGATTTAGAATTCCAAACACATCTATCTATATTGCAGAAAACAGAGTGAAACCTAAAAATTCAAAGTGTTACTGGAAACGAACGCTTGAACCTAGAAGAGTGAAAGTTGGGCAGTCAAGTGGGATTAGTGAACTGATCATTACCACCAAGTATCATCAAGTTTTGGTGAAAAAAATGTTTGCTGAGATTTCAGCAAACTGGTAGTTTTTTGGACGCTTGGCAACCCCTTTCAAACGAAAGTGTTTTTCGCCAGTCTCTGCATGGGGTACTTCAAGAGGAAACAAACCATAGAGATAGAACTTAGAACTACTTCATTTGGTCAAGTTTCAAGGAGCTAGCACAAACCGTGTTTGATTTAGAATTCCAAACACATCTATCTATATAGCAGAAAACAGAGTGAAACCTAAAAATTCAAAATGTTACTGGAAACGAACGCTTGAACCTAGAAGAGTGAAAGTTGGGCAGCCAAGTGGGATTAGTGAACTGATCATTACCACCAAGTATCATCAAGTTTTGGTGAAAAAATGTTTGCTGAGATTTCAGCAAACTAGTAGTTTTTTGGACGCTTGGCAACCCCTTTCAAACGAAAGTGTTTTTTGCCAGTCTCTGCATGGGGTACTTCAAGAGGAAACAAACCATAGAGATAGAACTTAGAACTACTTCATTTAGTCAAGTTTCAAGGAGCTAGCACAAACCGTGTTTGATTTAGAATTCCAAACACATCTATCTATATAGCAGAAAACAGAGTGAAACCTAAAAATTCAAAGTGTTACTGGAAACGAACGCTTGAACCTAGAAGAGTGAAAGTTGGGCAGCCAAGTGGGATTAGTGAACTGATCATTACCACCAAGTATCATCAAGTTTTGGTGAAAAAATGTTTGCTGAGATTTCAGCAAACTAGTAGTTTTTTGGAAGCTTGGCAACCCGTTTCAAACGAAAGTGTTTTTCGCCAGTCTCTTCATGGGGTACTTCAAGAGGAAACAAACCATAGAGATAGAACTTAGAACTACTTCATTTTGTCAAGTTTCACGCAGCTAGCACAAACCGTGTTTGATTCAGAGTTTCGAACACATCTATCTATATAGCAGAAAACAGAGTGAAACCTAAAAATTCAAAGTGTTACTGGAAACGAACGCTTGAACCTAGAAGAGTGAAAGTTGGGCAGCCAAGTGGGATTAGTGAACTGATCATTACCACCAAGTATCATCAAGTTTTGGTGAAAAAATGTTTGCTGAGATTTCAGCAAACTAGTAGTTTTTTGGACGCTTGGCAACCCCTTTCAAACGAAAGTGTTTTTCGCCAGTCTCTGCATGGGGTACTTCAAGAGGAAACAAACCATAGAGATAGAACTTAGAACTACTTCATTTGGTCAAGTTTCAAGGAGCTAGCACAAACCGTGTTTGATTCAGAGTTTCAAACACATCTATCTATATAGCAGAAAACAGAGTGAAACCTAAAAATTCAAAGTGTTACTGGAAACGAACGCTGAAACCTAGAAGAGAGAAAGTTGGGCAGCCAAGTGGGATTAGTGAACTGATCATTACCACCAAGTATCATCAAGTTTTGGTGAAAAAATGTTTGCTGAGATTTCAGCAAACTGGTAGTTTTTTGGAATCTTGGCAACCCCTTTCAAACGAAAGTGTTTTTCGCCAGTCTCTGCATGGGGTACTTCAAGAGGAAACAAACCATAGAGATAGAACTTAGAACTACTTCATTTGGTCAAGTTTCAAGGAGCTAGCACAAACAGTGTTTGATTTAGAATTCCAAACACAGCTATCTATGTAGCAGAAAACAGAGTGAAACCTAAAAATTCAAAGTGTAACTGGAAACGAACGCTTGAACCTAGAAGAGGGAAAGTTGGGCAGCCAAGTGAGATTAGTGAACTGATCATTACCACCAAGTATCCTCAAGATTTGGTGAAAAAATGTTTGCTGAGATTTCAGAAAACTAGTAGTTTTTTGGAAGCTTGGCAACCCCATTCAAACGAAAGTGTTTTTCGCCAGTCTCTGCATGGGTACTTCAAGAGGAAACAAACCATAGAGATAGAACTTAGAACTACTTCATTTGGTCAAGTTTCAAGGAGCTAGCACAAACCGTGTTTGATTCAGAGTTTCAAACACATCTATCTATATAGCAGAAAACAGAGTGAAACCTAAAAATTCAAAGTGTTACTGGAAACGAACGCTTGAACCTAGAAGAGAGAAAGTTGGGCAGCCAAGTGGGATTAGTGAACTGATCATTACCACCAAGTATCATCAAGTTTTGGTGAAAAAATGTTTGCTGAGATTTCAGCAAACTAGTAGTTTTTTGGAAGCTTGGCAACCCCTTTCAAACGAAAGTGTTTTTCGCCAGTCTCTGCATGGGGTACTTCAAGCGGAAACAAACCATAGAGATAGAACTTAGAACTACTTCATTTTGTCAAGTTTCACGCAGCTAGCACAAACCGTGTTTGATTCAGAGTTTCGAACACATCTATCTATATAGCAGAAAACAGAGTGAAACCTAAAAATTCAAAGTGTTACTGGAAACGAACGCTTGAACCTAGAAGAGTGAAAGTTGGGCAGCCAAGTGGGATTAGTGAACTGATCATTACCACCAAGTATCATCAAGTTTTGGTGAAAAAATGTTTGCTGAGATTTCAGCAAACTAGTAGTTTTTTGGACGCTTGGCAACCCCTTTCAAACGAAAGTGTTTTTCGCCAGTCTCTGCATGGGGTACTTCAAGAGGAAACAAACCATAGAGATAGAACTTAGAACTACTTCATTTGGTCAAGTTTCAAGGAGCTAGCACAAACCGTGTTTGATTCAGAGTTTCAAACACATCTATCTATATAGCAGAAAACAGAGTGAAACCTAAAAATTCAAAGTGTTACTGGAAACGAACGCTGGAACCTAGAAGAGAGAAAGTTGGGCAGCCAAGTGGGATTAGTGAACTGATCATTACCACCAAGTATCATCAAGTTTTGGTGAAAAAATGTTTGCTGAGATTTCAGCAAACTGGTAGTTTTTTGGAATCTTGGCAACCCCTTTCAAACGAAAGTGTTTTTCGCCAGTCTCTGCATGGGGTACTTCAAGAGGAAACAAACCATAGAGATAGAACTTAGAACTACTTCATTTGGTCAAGTTTCAAGGAGCTAGCACAAACAGTGTTTGATTTAGAATTCCAAACACAGCTATCTATGTAGCAGAAAACAGAGTGAAACCTAAAAATTCAAAGTGTTACTGGAAACGAACGCTTGAACCTAGAAGAGTGAAAGTTGGGCAGCCAAGTGAGATTAGTGAACTGATCATTACCACCAAGTATCATCAAGATTTGGTGAAAAAATGTTTGCTGAGATTTCAGAAAACTAGTAGTTTTTTGGAAGCTTGGCAACCCCATTCAAACGAAAGTGTTTTTCGCCAGTCTCTGCATGGGGTACTTCAAGAGGAAACAAACCATAGAGATAGAACTTAGAACTACTTCATTTGGTCAAGTTTCAAGGAGCTAGCACAAACCGTGTTTGATTCAGAGTTTCAAACACATCTATCTATATAGCAGAAAACAGAGTGAAACCTAAAAATTCAAAGTGTTACTGGAAACGAACGCTTGAACCTAGAAGAGAGAAAGTTGGGCAGCCAAGTGGGATTAGTGAACTGATCATTACCACCAAGTATCATCAAGTTTTGGTGAAAAAATGTTTGCTGAGATTTCAGCAAACTGGTAGTTTTTTGGAATCTTGGCAACCCCTTTCAAACAAAAGTGTTTTTCGCCAGTCTCTGCATGGGGTACTTCAAGAGGAAACAAACCATAGAGATAGAACTTAGAACTACTTCATTTGGTCAAGTTTCAAGGAGCTAGCACAAACAGTGTTTGATTTAGAATTCCAAACACAGCTATCTATGTAGCAGAAAACAGAGTGAAACCTAAAAATTCAAAGTGATACTGGAAACGAATGCTTGAACCTAGAAGAGTGAAAGTTGGGCAGCCAAGTGAGATTAGTGAACTGATCATTACCACCAAGTATCATCAAGATTTGGTGAAAAAATGTTTGCTGAGATTTCAGCAAACTAGTAGTTTTTTGGAAGCTTGGCAACCCCTTTCAAACGAAAGTGTTTTGCGCCAGTCTCTGCATGGGGTACTTCAAGAGGAAACAAACCATAGAGATAGAACTTAGAACTCTTTCATTTTGTCAAGTTTCACGCAGCTAGCACAAACCGTGTTTGACTCAGAGTTTCAAACACATCTATCTATATAGCAGAAAACAGAGTGAAACCTAAAAATTCAAAGTGTTACTGGAAACGAACGCTTGAACCTAGAAGAGTGAAAGTTGGGCAGCCAAGTGGGATTAGTGAACTGATCATTACCACCAAGTATCATCAAGTTTTGGTGAAAAAATGTTTGCTGAGATTTCAGCAAACTAGTAGTTTTTTGGACGCTTGGCAACCCCTTTCAAACGAAAGTGTTTTGCGCCAGTGTCTGCATGGGGTACTTCAAGAGGAAACAAACCATAGAGATAGAACATAGAACTACTTCATTTGGTCAAGTTTCAAGGAGCTAGCACAAACCGTGTTTGATTTAGAATTCCAAACACATCTATCTATATAGCAGAAAACAGAGTGAAACCTAAAAATTCAAAGTGTTACTGGAAACGAACGCTTGAACCTAGAAGAGTGAAAGTTGGGCAGCCAAGTGGGATTAGTGAACTGATCATTACCACCAAGTATCATCAAGTTTTGGTGAAAAAATGTTTGCTGAGATTTCAGCAAACTAGTAGTTTTTTGGACGCTTGGCAACCCCTTTCAAACGAAAGTGTTTTTCGCCAGTCTCTGCATGGGGTACTTCAAGAGGAAACAAACCATAGAGATAGAACTTAGAACTACTTCATTTGGTCAAGTTTCAAGGAGCTAGCACAAACCGTGTTTGATTCAGAGTTTCAAACACATCTATCTATATAGCAGAAAAAAGAGTGAAACCTAAAATTTCAAAGTGTTACTGGAAACGAACGCTGGAACCTAGAAGAGAGAAAGTTGGGCAGCCAAGTGGGATTAGTGAACTGATCATTACCACCAAGTATCATCAAGTTTTGGTGAAAAAATGTTTGCTGAGATTTCAGCAAACTGGTAGTTTTTTGGAATCTTGGCAACCCCTTTCAAACGAAAGTGTTTTTCGCCAGTCTCTGCATGGGGTACTTCAAGAGGAAACAAACCATAGAGATAGAACTTAGAACTACTTCATTTGGTCAAGTTTCAAGGAGCTAGCACAAACAGTGTTTGATTTAGAATTCCAAACACAGCTATCTATGTAGAAGAAAACAGAGTGAAACCTAAAAATTCAAAGTGTTACTGGAAACGAACGCTTGAACCTAGAAGAGTGAAAGTTGGGCAGCCAAGTGGGATTAGTGAACTGATCATTACCACCAAGTATCATCAAGATTTGGTGAAAAAATGTTTGCTGAGATTTCAGCAAACTAGTAGTTTTTTGGAAGCTTGGCAACCCCTTTCAAACGAAAGTGTTTTGCGCCAGTCTCTGCATGGGGTACTTCAAGAGGAAACAAACCATAGAGATAGAACTGAGAACTATTTCATTTTGTCAAGTTTCACGCAGCTAGCACAAACCGTGTTTGACTCAGAGTTTCAAACACATCTATCTATATAGCAGAAAACAGAGTGAAACCTAAAAATTCAAAGTGTTACTGGAAACGAACGCTTGAACCTAGAAGAGTGAAAGTTGGGCAGTCAAGTGGGATTAGTGAACTGATCATTACCACCAAGTATCATCAAGATTTGGTGAAAAAATGTTTGCTGAGATTTCAGCAAACTAGTAGTTTTTTGGAAGCTTGGCAACCCCTTTCAAACGAAAGTGTTTTGCGCCAGTCTCTGCATGGGGTACTTCAAGAGGAAACAAACCATAGAGATAGAACTTAGAACTATTTCATTTTGTCAAGGTTCACGCAGCTAGCACAAACCGTGTTTGACTCAGAGTTTCAAACACATCTATCTATATAGCAGAAAACAGAGTGAAACCTAAAAATTCAAAGTGTTACTGGAAACGAACGCTTGAACCTAGAAGAGTGAAAGTTGGGCAGTCAAGTGGGATTAGTGAACTGATCATTACCACCAAGTATCATCAAGTTTTGGTGAAAAAATGTTTGCTGAGATTTCAGCAAACTAGTAGTTTTTTGGAAGCTTGGCAACCCCTTTCAAACGAAAGTGTTTTTCGCCAGTCTCTGCATGGGGTACTTCAAGAGGAAACAAACCATAGAGATAGAACTTAGAACTACTTCATTTGGTCAAGTTTCAAGGAGCTAGCACAAACCGTGTTTGATTTAGAATTCCAAACACATCTATCTATATAGCAGAAAACAGAGTGAAACCTAAAAATTCAAAGTGTTACTGGAAACGAACGCTTGAACCTAGAAGAGTGAAAGTTGGGCAAAAAGTGGGATTAGTGAACTGATCATTACCACCAAGTATCATCAAGTTTTGGTGAAAAAATGTTTGCTGAGATTTCAGCAAACTAGTAGTTTTTTGGAAGCTTGGCAACCCCTTTCAAACGAAAGTGTTTTTCGCCAGTCTCTGCATGGGGTACTTCAAGAGGAAACAAACCATAGAGATAGAACTTAGAACTACTTCATTTGGTCAAGTTTCAAGGAGCTAGCACAAACCGTGTTTGATTTAGAATTCCAAACACATCTATTTATATAGCAGAAAACAGAGTGAAACCTAAAAATTCAAAATGTTACTGGAAACGAACGCTTGAACCTAGAAGAGTGAAAGTTGGGCAGCCAAGTGGGATTAGTGAACTGATCATTACCACCAAGTATCATCAAGTTTTGGTGAAAAAAATGTTTGCTGAGATTTCAGCAAACTAGTAGTTTTTTGGACGCTTGGCAACCCCTTTCAAACGAAAGTGTTTTTCGCCAGTCTCTGCATGGGGTACTTCAAGAGGAAACAAACCATAGAGATAGAACTTAGAACTACTTCATTTGGTCAAGTTTCAAGGAGCTAGCACAAACCGTGTTTGATTTAGAATTCCAAACACATCTATCTATATAGCAGAAAACAGAGTGAAACCTAAATTTCAAAGTGTTACTGGAAACGAACGCTTGAACCTAGAAGAGTGAAAGTTGGGCAGCCAAGTGGGATTAGTGAACTGATCATTACCACCAAGTATCATCAAGTTTTGGTGAAAAAATGTTTGCTGAGATTTCAGCAAACTAGTAGTTTTTTGGAAGCTTGGCAACCCCTTTCAAACGAAAGTGTTTTTCGCCAGTCTCTGCATGGGGTACTTCAAGAGGAAACAAACCATAGAGATAGAACTTAGAACTACTTCATTTGTCAAGTTTCACGCAGCTAGCACAAACCGTGTTTGATTCAGAGTTTCGAACACATCTATCTATATAGCAGAAAACAGAGTGAAACCTAAAAATTCAAAGTGTTACTGGAAACGAACGCTTGAACCTAGAAGAGTGAAAGTTGGGCAGCCAAGTGGGATTAGTGAACTGATCATTACCACCAAGTATCATCAAGTTTTGGTGAAAAAATGTTTGCTGAGATTTTAGCAAACTAGTAGTTTTTTGGACGCTTGGCAACCCCTTTCAAACGAAAGTGTTTTTCGCCAGTCTCTGCATGGGGTACTTCAAGAGGAAACAAACCTTAGAGATAGAACTTAGAACTACTTCATTTGGTCAAGTTTCAAGGAGCTAGCACAAACCGTGTTTGATTTAGAATTCCAAACACATCTATCTATATAGCAGAAAACAGAGTGAAACCTAAAAATTCAAAGTGTTACTGGAAACGAACGCTTGAACCTAGAAGAGAGAAAGCTGGGCAGCCAAGTGGGATTAGTGAACTGATCATTACCACCAAGTATCATCAAGTTTTGGTGAAAAAATGTTTGCTGAGATTTCAGCAAACTGGTAGTTTTTTGGACGCTTGGCAACCCCTTTCAAACGAAAGTGTTTTTCGCCAGTCTCTGCATGGGGTACTTCAAGAGGAAACAAACCATAGAGATAGAACTTAGAACTACTTCATTTGGTCAAGTTTCAAGGAGCTAGCACAAACCGTGTTTGATTTAGAATTCCAAACACATCTATCTATATAGCAGAAAACAGAGTGAAACCTAAAAATTCAAAATGTTACTGGAAACGAACGCTTGAACCTAGAAGAGTGAAAGTTGGGCAGCCAAGTGGGATTAGTGAACTGATCATTACCACCAAGTATCATCAAGTTTTGGTGAAAAAATGTTTGCTGAGATTTCAGCAAACTAGTAGTTTTTTGGACGCTTGGCAACCCCTTTCAAACGAAAGTGTTTTTCGCCACTCTCTGCATGGGGTACTTCAAGAGGAAACAAACCATAGAGAGAGAACTTAGAACTACTTCATTTGGTCAAGTTTCAAGGAGCTAGCACAAACCGTGTTTGATTTAGAATTCCAAACACATCTATCTATATAGCAGAAAACAGAGTGAAACCTAAAAATTCAAAGTGTTACTGGAAACGAACGCTTGAACCTAGAAGAGTGAAAGTTGGGCAGCCAAGTGGGATTAGTGAACTGATCATTACCACCAAGTATCATCAAGTTTTGGTGAAAAAATGTTTGCTGAGATTTCAGCAAACTAGTAGTTTTTTGGACGCTTGGCAACCCCTTTCAAACGAAAGTGTTTTTCGCCAGTCTCTGCATGGGGTACTTCAAGCGGAAACAAACCATAGAGATAGAACTTAGAACTACTTCATTTTGTCAAGTTTCACGCAGCTAGCACAAACCGTGTTTGATTCAGAGTTTCGAACACATCTATCTATATAGCAGAAAACAGAGTGAAACCTAAAAATTCAAAGTGTTACTGGAAACGAACGCTTGAACCTAGAAGAGTGAAAGTTGGGCAGCCAAGTGGGATTAGTGAACTGATCATTACCACCAAGTATCATCAAGTTTTGGTGAAAAAATGTTTGCTGAGATTTCAGCAAACTAGTAGTTTTTTGGACGCTTGGCAACCCCTTTCAAACGAAAGTGTTTTTCGCCAGTCTCTGCATGGGGTACTTCAAGAGGAAACAAACCATAGAGATAGAACTTAGAACTACTTCATTTGGTCAAGTTTCAAGGAGCTAGCACAAACCGTGTTTGATTCAGAGTTTCAAACACATCTATCTATATAGCAGAAAACAGAGTGAAACCTAAAAATTCAAAGTGTTACTGGAAACGAACGCTGGAACCTAGAAGAGAGAAAGTTGGGCAGCCAAGTGGGATTAGTGAACTGATCATTACCACCAAGTATCATCAAGTTTTGGTGAAAAAATGTTTGCTGAGATTTCAGCAAACTGGTAGTTTTTTGGAATCTTGGCAACCCCTTTCAAACGAAAGTGTTTTTCGCCAGTCTCTGCATGGGGTACTTCAAGAGGAAACAAACCATAGAGATAGAACTTAGAACTACTTCATTTGGTCAAGTTTCAAGGAGCTTGCACAAACAGTGTTTGATTTAGAATTCCAAACACAGCTATCTATGTAGCAGAAAACAGAGTGAAACCTAAAAATTCAAAGTGTTACTGGAAACGAACGCTTGAACCTAGAAGAGTGAATTTTGGGCAGCCAAGTGAGATTAGTGAACTGATCATTACCACCAAGTATCATCAAGATTTGGTGAAAAAATGTTTGCTGAGATTTCAGAAAACTAGTAGTTTTTTGGAAGCTTGGCAACCCCATTCAAACGAAAGTGTTTTTCGCCAGTCTCTGCATGGGGTACTTCAAGAGGAAAAAACCATAGAGATAGAACTTAGAACTACTTCATGTGGTCAAGTTTCAAGGAGCTAGCACAAACCGTGTTCGATTCAGAGTTTCAAACACATCTATCTATATAGCAGAAAACAGAGTGAAACCTAAAAATTCAAAGTGTTACTGGAAACGAACGCTTGAACCTAGAAGAGAGAAAGTTGGGCAGCCAAGTGGGATTAGTGAACTGATCATTACCACCAAGTATCATCAAGTTTTGGTGAAAAAATGTTTGCTGAGATTTCAGCAAACTGGTAGTTTTTTGGAATCTTGGCAACCCCTTTCTAACGAAAGTGTTTTTCGGCAGTCTCTGCATGGGGTACTTCAAGAGGAAACAAACCATAGAGATAGAACTTAGAACTACTTCATTTGGTCAAGTTTCAAGGAGCTAGCACAAACAGTGTTTGATTTAGAATTCCAAACACAGCTATCTATGTAGCAGAAAACAGAGTGAAACCTAAAAATTCAAAGTGTTACTGGAAACGAATGCTTGAACCTAGAAGAGTGAAAGTTGGGCAGCCAAGTGAGATTAGTGAACTGATCATTACCACCAAGTATCATCATGATTTGGTGAAAAAATGTTTGCTGAGATTTCAGCAAACTAGTAGTTTTTTGGAAGCTTGGCAACCCCTTTCAAACGAAAGTGTTTTGCGCCAGTCTCTGCATGGGGTACTTCAAGAGGAAACAAACCATAGAGATAGAACTTAGAACTCTTTCATTTTGTCAAGTTTCACGCAGCTAGCACAAACCGTGTTTGACTCAGAGTTTCAAACACATCTATCTATATAGCAGAAAACAGAGTGAAACCTAAAAATTCAAAGTGTTACTGGAAACGAACGCTTGAACCTAGAAGAGTGAAAGTTGGGCAGCCAAGTGGGATTAGTGAACTGATCATTACCACCAAGTATCATCAAGTTTTGGTGAAAAAATGTTTGCTGAGATTTCAGCAAACTAGTAGTTTTTTGGACGCTTGGCAACCCCTTTCAAACGAAAGTGTTTTTCGCCAGTGTCTGCATGGGGTACTTCAAGAGGAAACAAACCATAGAGATAGAACTTAGAACTACTTCATTTGGTCAAGTTTCAAGGAGCTAGCACAAACCGTGTTTGATTTAGAATTCCAAACACATCTATCTATATAGCAGAAAACAGAGTGAAACCTAAAAATTCAAAGTGTTACTGGAAACGAACGCTTGAACCTAGAAGAGTGAAAGTTGGGCAGCCAAGTGGGATTAGTGAACTGATCATTACCACCAAGTATCATCAAGTTTTGGTGAAAAAATGTTTGCTGAGGTTTCAGCAAACTAGTAGTTTTTTGGACGCTTGGCAACCCCTTTCAAACGAAAGTGTTTTTCGCCAGTCTCTGCATGGGGTACTTCAAGAGGAAACAAACCATAGAGATAGAACTTAGAACTACTTCATTTGGTCAAGTTTCAAGGAGCTAGCACAAACCGTGTTTGATTCAGAGTTTCAAACACATCTATCTATATAGCAGAAAACAGAGTGAAACCTAAAAATTCAAAGTGTTACTGGAAACGAACGCTTGAACCTAGAAGAGTGAACGTTGGGCAGCCAAGTGAGATTAGTGAACTGATCATTACCACCAAGTATCATCAAGATTTGGTGAAAAAATGTTTGCTGAGATTTCAGCAAACTAGTAGTTTTTTGGAAGCTTGGCAACCCCTTTCAAACGAAAGTGTTTTGCGCCAGTCTCTGCATGGGGTACTTCAAGAGGAAACAAACCATAGAGATAGAACTTAGAACTATTTCATTTTGTCAAGTTTCACGCAGCTAGCACAAACCGTGTTTGACTCAGAGTTTCAAACACATCTATCTATATAGCAGAAAACAGAGTGAAACCTAAAAATTCAAAGTGTTACTGGAAACGAACGCTTGAACCTAGAAGAGTGAAAGTTGGGCAGCCAAGTGGGATTAGTGAACTGATCATTACCACCAAGTATCATCAAGTTTTGGTGAAAAAATGTTTGCTGAGATTTCAGCAAACTAGTAGTTTTTTGGACGCTTGGCAACCCCTTTCAAACGAAAGTGTTTTTCGCCAGTCTCTGCATGGGGTACTTCAAGAGGAATCAAACCATAGAGATAGAACTTAGAACTACTTCATTTTGTCAAGATTCACGCAGCTAGCACAAACCGTGTTTGATTCAGAGTTTCAAACACATCTATCTATATAGCAGAAAACAGAGTGAAACCTAAAAATTCAAAGTGTTACTGGAAACGAACGCTTGAACCTAGAAGAGTGAAAGTTGGGCAGCCAAGTGGGATTAGTGAACTGATCATTACCACCAAGTATCATCAAGTTTTGGTGAAAAAATGTTTGCTGAGATTTCAGCAAACTAGTAGTTTTTTGGAAGCTTGGCAACCCCTTTCAAACGAAACTGTTTTTCGCCAGTCTCTGCATGGGGTACTTCAGAGTTAACAAACCATAGAGATAGAACTTAGAACTACTTCCATTTGGTCGAGTTTCAAGGAGCTAGCACAAACAGTGTTTGATTTAGAATTCCAAACACAGCTATCTATGTAGCAGAAAACAGAGTGAAACCTAAAAATTCAAGTGTTAACTGGAAACGAACGCTTGAACCTAGAAGAGTGAAAGTTGGGCAGCCAAGTGAGATTAGTGAACTGATCATTACCACCAAGTATCATCAAGATTTGGTGAAAAAATGTTTGCTGAGATTTCAGCAAACTAGTAGTTTTTTGGAAGCTTGGCAACCCCTTCAAACGAAAGTGTTTTTCGCCAGTCTCTGCATGGGGTACTTCAAGAGGAAACAAACCATAGAGATAGAACTTAGAACTACTTCATTTGGTCAAGTTTCAAGGAGCTAGCACAAACCGTGTTTGATTTAGAATTCCAAACACATCTATCTATATAGCAGAAAACAGAGTGAAACCTAAAAATTCAAAGTGTTACTGGAAACGAACGCTTGAACCTAGAAGAGAGAAAGCTGGGCAGCCAAGTGGGATTAGTGAACTGATCATTACCACCAAGTATCATCAAGTTTTGGTGAAAAAATGTTTGCTGAGATTTCAGCAAACTGGTAGTTTTTTGGACGCTTGGCAACCCCTTTCAAACGAAAGTGTTTTTCGCCAGTCTCTGCATGGGGTACTTCAAGAGGAAACAAACCATAGAGATAGAACTTAGAACTACTTCATTTGGTCAAGTTTCAAGGAGCTAGCACAAACCGTGTTTGATTTAGAATTCCAAACACATCTATCTATATAGCAGAAAACAGAGTGAAACCTAAAAATTCAAAATGTTACTGGAAACGAACGCTTGAACCTAGAAGAGTGAAAGTTGGGCAGCCAAGTGGGATTAGTGAACTGATCATTACCACCAAGTATCATCAAGTTTTGGTGAAAAAATGTTTGCTGAGATTTCAGCAAACTAGTAGTTTTTTGGACGCTTGGCAACCCCTTTCAAACGAAAGTGTTTTTCGCCAGTCTCTGCATGGGGTACTTCAAGAGGAAACAAACCATAGAGATAGAACTTAGAACTACTTCATTTGGTCAAGTTTCAAGGAGCTAGCACAAACCGTGTTTGATTTAGAATTCCAAACACATCTATCTATATAGCAGAAAACAGAGTGAAACCTAAAAATTCAAAGTGTTACTGGAAACGAACGCTTGAACCTAGAAGAGTGAAAGTTGGGCAGCCAAGTGGGATTAGTGAACTGATCATTACCACCAAGTATCATCAAGTTTTGGTGAAAAAATGTTTGCTGAGATTTCAGCAAACTAGTAGTTTTTTGGACGCTTGGCAACCCCTTTCAAACGAAAGTGTTTTGCGCCAGTCTCTGCATGGGGTACTTCAAGAGGAAACAAACCATAGAGATAGAACTTAGACCTAATTCATTTGGTCAAGTTTCAAGGAGCTAGCACAAACCGTGTTTGATTTAGAATTCCAAACACATCTATCTATATAGCAGAAAACAGAGTGAAACCTAAAAATTCAAAATGTTACTGGAAACGAACGCTTGAACCTAGAAGAGTGAAAGTTGGGCAGCCAAGTGGGATTAGTGAACTGATCATTACCACCAGGTATCATCAAGTTTTGGTGAAAAAATGTTTGCTGAGATTTCAGCAAACTAGTAGTTTTTTGGACGCTTGGCAACCCCTTTCAAACGAAAGTGTTTTTCGCCAGTCTCTGCATGGGGTACTTCAAGAGGAAACAAACCATAGAGATAGAACTTAGAACTACTTCATTTGGTCAAGTTTCAAGGAGCTAGCACAAACCGTGTTTGATTCAGAGTTTCAAACACATCTATCTATATAGCAGAAAACAGAGTGAAACCTAAAAATTCAAAGTGTTACTGGAAACGAACGCTTGAACCTAGAAGAGAGAAAGTTGGGCAGCCAAGTGGGATTAGTAAACTGATCATTAACACCAAGTATCATCAAGTTTTGGTGAAAAAATGTTTGCTGAGATTTCAGCAAACTGGTAGTTTTTTGGAATCTTGGCAACCCCTTTCAAACGAAAGTGTTTTTCGCCAGTCTCTGCATGGGGTACTTCAAGAGGAAACAAACCATAGAGATAGAACTTAGAACTACTTCATTTGGTCAAGTTTCAAGGAGCTAGCACAAACAGTGTTTGATTTAGAATTCCAAACACAGCTATCTATGTAGCAGAAAACAGAGTGAAACCTAAAAATTCAAAGTGTTACTGGAAACGAATGCTTGAACCTAGAAGAGTGAAAGTTGGGCAGCCAAGTGAGATTAGTGAACTGATCATTACCACCAAGTATCATCAAGATTTGGTGAAAAAATGTTTGCTGAGATTTCAGCAAACTAGTAGTTTTTTGGAAGCTTGGCAACCCCTTTCAAACGAAAGTGTTTTGCGCCAGTCTCTGCATGGGGTACTTCAAGAGGAAACAAACCATAGAGATAGAACTTAGAACTCTTTCATTTTGTCAAGTTTCACGCAGCTAGCACAAACCGTGTTTGACTCAGAGTTTCAAACACATCTATCTATATAGCAGAAAACAGAGTGAAACCTAAAAATTCAAAGTGTTACTGGAAACGAACGCTTGAACCTAGAAGAGTGAAAGTTGGGCAGCCAAGTGGGATTAGTGAACTGATCATTACCACCAAGTATCATCAAGTTTTGGTGAAAAAATGTTTGCTGAGATTTCAGCAAACTAGTAGTTTTTTGGACGCTTGGCAACCCCTTTCAAACGAAAGTGTTTTGCGCCAGTGTCTGCATGGGGTACTTCAAGAGGAAACAAACCATAGAGATAGAACTTAGAACTACTTCATTTGGTCAAGTTTCAAGGAGCTAGCACAAACCGTGTTTGATTTAGAATTCCAAACACATCTATCTATATAGCAGAAAACAGAGTGAAACCTAAAAATTCAAAGTGTTACTGGAAACGAACGCTTGAACCTAGAAGAGTGAAAGTTGGGCAGCCAAGTGGGATTAGTGAACTGATCATTACCACCAAGTATCATCAAGTTTTGGTGAAAAAATGTTTGCTGAGATTTCAGCAAACTAGTAGTTTTTTGGACGCTTGGCAAGCCCTTTCAAACGAAAGTGTTTTTCGCCAGTCTCTGCATGGGGTACTTCAATAGGAAACAAACCATAGAGATAGAACTTAGAACTACTTCATTTGGTCAAGTTTCAAGGAGCTAGCACAAACCGTGTTTGATTCAGAGTTTCAAACACATCTATCTATATAGCAGAAAACAGAGTGAAACCTAAAAATTCAAAGTGTTACTGGAAACGAACGCTTGAACCTAGAAGAGTGAACGTTGGGCAGCCAAGTGAGATTAGTGAACTGATCATTACCACCAAGTATCATCAAGATTTGGTGAAAAAATGTTTGCTGAGATTTCAGCAAACTAGTAGTTTTTTGGAAGCTTGGCAACCCCTTTCAAACGAAAGTGTTTTGCGCCAGTCTCTGCATGGGGTACTTCAAGAGGAAACAAACCATAGAGATAGAACTTAGAACTATTTCATTTTGTCAAGTTTCACGCAGCTAGCACAAACCGTGTTTGACTCAGAGTTTCAAACACATCTATCTATATAGCAGAAAACAGAGTGAAACCTAAAAATTCAAAGTGTTACTGGAAACGAACGCTTGAACCTAGAAGAGTGAAAGTTGGGCAGCCAAGTGGGATTAGTGAACTGATCATTACCACCAAGTATCATCAAGTTTTGGTGAAAAAATGTTTGCTGAGATTTCAGCAAACTAGTAGTTTTTTGGACGCTTGGCAACCCCTTTCAAACGAAAGTGTTTTTCGCCAGTCTCTGCATGGGGTACTTCAAGAGGAAACAAACCATAGAGATAGAACTTAGAACTACTTCATTTTGTCAAGTTTCACGCAGCTAGCACAAACCGTGTTTGATTCAGAGTTTCAAACACATCTATCTATATAGCAGAAAACAGAGTGAAACCTAAAAATTCAAAGTGTTACTGGAAACGAACGCTTGAACCTAGAAGAGTGAAAGTTGGGCAGCCAAGTGGGATTAGTGAACTGATCATTACCACCAAGTATCATCAAGTTTTGGTGAAAAAATGTTTGCTGAGATTTCAGCAAACTAGTAGTTTTTTGGAAGCTTGGCAACCCCTTTCAAACGAAACTGTTTTTCGCCAGTCTCTGCATGGGGTACTTCAAGAGTTAACAAACCATAGAGATAGAACTTAGAACTACTTCATTTGGTCGAGTTTCAAGGAGCTAGCACAAACAGTGTTTGATTTAGAATTCCAAACACAGCTATCTATGTAGCAGAAAACAGAGTGAAACCTAAAAATTCAAAGTGTTACTGGAAACGAACGCTTGAACCTAGAAGAGTGAAAGTTGGGCAGCCAAGTGAGATTAGTGAACTGATCATTACCACCAAGTATCATCAAGATTTGGTGAAAAAATGTTTGCTGAGATTTCAGCAAACTAGTAGTTTTTTGGAAGCTTGGCAACCCCTTTCAAACGAAAGTGTTTTTCGCCAGTCTCTGCATGGGGTACTTCAAGAGGAAACAAACCATAGAGATAGAACTTAGAACTACTTCATTTGGTCAAGTTTCAAGGAGCTAGCACAAACCGTGTTTGATTTAGAATTCCAAACACATCTATCTATATAGCAGAAAACAGAGTGAAACCTAAAAATTCAAAGTGTTACTGGAAACGAACGCTTGAACCTAGAAGAGTGAAAGTTGGGCAGTCAAGTGGGATTAGTGAACTGATCATTACCACCAAGTATCATCAAGTTTTGGTGAAAAAATGTTTGCTGAGATTTCAGCAAACTAGTAGTTTTTTGGAAGCTTGGCAACCCCTTTCAAACGAAAGTGTTTTTCGCCAGTCTCTGCATGGGGTACTTCAAGAGGAAACAAACCATAGAGATAGAACTTAGAACTACTTCATTTGGTCAAGTTTCAAGGAGCTAGCACAAACCGTGTTTGATTTAGAATTCCAAACACATCTATCTATATAGCAGAAAACAGAGTGAAACCTAAAAATTCAAAATGTTACTGGAAACGAACGCTTGAACCTAGAAGAGTGAAAGTTGGGCAGCCAAGTGGGATTAGTGAACTGATCATTACCACCAAGTATCATCAAGTTTTGGTGAAAAAATGTTTGCTGAGATTTCAGCAAACTAGTAGTTTTTTGGACGCTTGGCAACCCCTTTCAAACGAAAGTGTTTTTCGCCAGTCTCTGCATGGGGTACTTCAAGAGGAAACAAACCATAGAGATAGAACTTAGAACTACTTCATTTGGTCAAGTTTCAAGGAGCTAGCACAAACCGTGTTTGATTTAGAATTCCAAACACATCTATCTATATAGCAGAAAACAGAGTGAAACCTAAAAATTCAAAGTGTTACTGGAAACGAACGCTTGAACCTAGAAGAGTGAAAGTTGGGCAGCCAAGTGGGATTAGTGAACTGATCATTACCACCAAGTATCATCAAGTTTTGGTGAAAAAATGTTTGCTGAGATTTCAGCAAACTAGTAGTTTTTTGGACGCTTGGCAACCCCTTTCAAACGAAAGTGTTTTGCGCCAGTCTCTGCATGGGGTACTTCAAGAGGAAACAAACCATAGAGATAGAACTTAGAACTAATTCATTTGGTCAAGTTTCAAGGAGCTAGCACAAACCGTGTTTGATTTAGAATTCCAAACACATCTATCTATATAGCAGAAAACAGAGTGAAACCTAAAAATTCAAAATGTTACTGGAAACGAACGCTTGAACCTAGAAGAGTGAAAGTTGGGCAGCCAAGTGGGATTAGTGAACTGATCATTACCACCAAGTATCATCAAGTTTTGGTGAAAAAATGTTTGCTGAGATTTCAGCAAACTAGTAGTTTTTTGGACGCTTGGCAACCCCTTTCAAACGAAAGTGTTTTTCGCCAGTCTCTGCATGGGGTACTTCAAGAGGAAACAAACCATAGAGATAGAACTTAGAACTACTTCATTTTGTCAAGTTTCACGCAGCTAGCACAAACCGTGTTTGATTCAGAGTTTCAAACACATCTATCTATATAGCAGAAAACAGAGTGAAACCTAAAAATTCAAAGTGTTACTGGAAACGAACGCTTGAACCTAGAAGAGTGAAAGTTGGGCAGCCAAGTGGGATTAGTGAACTGATCATTACCACCAAGTATCATCAAGTTTTGGTGAAAAAATGTTTGCTGAGATTTCAGCAAACTAGTAGTTTTTTGGAAGCTTGGCAACCCCTTTCAAACGAAACTGTTTTTCGCCAGTCTCTGCATGGGGTACTTCAAGAGTTAACAAACCATAGAGATAGAACTTAGAACTACTTCATTTGGTCGAGTTTCAAGGAGCTAGCACAAACAGTGTTTGATTTAGAATTCCAAACACAGCTATCTATGTAGCAGAAAACAGAGTGAAACCTAAAAATTCAAAGTGTTACTGGAAACGAACGCTTGAACCTAGAAGAGTGAAAGTTGGGCAGCCAAGTGAGATTAGTGAACTGATCATTACCACCAAGTATCATCAAGATTTGGTGAAAAAATGTTTGCTGAGATTTCAGCAAACTAGTAGTTTTTTGGACGCTTGGCAACCCCTTTCAAACGAAAGTGTTTTTCGCCAGTCTCTGCATGGGGTACTTCAAGAGGAAACAAACCATAGAGATAGAACTTAGAACTACTTCATTTTGTCAAGTTTCACGCAGCTAGCACAAACCGTGTTTGATTCAGAGTTTCGAACACATCTATCTATATAGCAGAAAACAGAGTGAAACCTAAAAATTCAAAGTGTTACTGGAAACGAACGCTTGAACCTAGAAGAGTGAAAGTTGGGCAGTCAAGTGGGATTAGTGAACTGATCTTTACCACCAAGTATCATCAAGTTTTGGTGAAAAAATGTTTGCTGAGATTTCAGCAAACTAGTAGTTTTTTGGAAGCTTGGCAACCCCTTTCAAACGAAAGTGTTTTTCGCCAGTCTCTGCATGGGGTACTTCAAGACGAAACAAACCATAGAGATAGAACTTAGAACTACTTCATTTGGTCAAGTTTCAAGGAGCTAGCACAAACCGTGTTTGATTTAGAATTCCAAACACATCTATCTATATAGCAGAAAACAGAGTGAAACCTAAAAATTCAAAATGTTACTGGAAACGAACGCTTGAACCTAGAAGAGTGAAAGTTGGGCAGCCAAGTGGGATTAGTGAACTGATCATTACCACCAAGTATCATCAAGTTTTGGTGAAAAAATGTTTGCTGAGATTTCAGCAAACTAGTAGTTTTTTGGACGCTTGGCAACCCCTTTCAAACGAAAGTGTTTTTCGCCAGTCTCTGCATGGGGTACTTCAAGAGGAAACAAACCATAGAGATAGAACTTAGAACTACTTCATTTGGTCAAGTTTCAAGGAGCTAGCACAAACCGTGTTTGATTTAGAATTCCAAACACATCTATCTATATAGCAGAAAACAGAGTGAAACCTAAAAATTCAAAGTGTTACTGGAAACGAACGCTTGAACCTAGAAGAGTGAAAGTTGGGCAGCCAAGTGGGATTAGTGAACTGATCATTACCACCAAGTATCATCAAGTTTTGGTGAAAAAATGTTTGCTGAGATTTCAGCAAACTAGTAGTTTTTTGGACGCTTGGCAACCCCTTTCAAACGAAAGTTTTTTTCGCCAGTCTCTGCATGGGGTACTTCAAGAGGAAACAAACCATAGAGATAGAACTTAGAACTAATTCATTTGGTCAAGTTTCAAGGAGCTAGCACAAACCGTGTTTGATTCAGAGTTTCGAACACATCTATCTATATAGCAGAAAACAGAGTGAAACCTAAAAATTCAAAATGTTACTGGAAACGAACGCTTGAACCTAGAAGAGTGAAATTTGGGCAGCCAAGTGGGATTAGTGAACTGATCATTACCACCAAGTATCATCAAGTTTTGGTGAAAAAATGTTTGCTGAGATTTCAGCAAACTAGTAGTTTTTTGGACGCTTGGCAACCCCTTTCAAACGAAAGTGTTTTTCGCCAGTCTCTGCATGGGGTACTTCAAGAGGAAACAAACCATAGAGATAGAACTTAGAACTACTTCATTTGGTCAAGTTTCAAGGAGCTAGCACAAACCGTGTTTGATTCAGAGTTTCAAACACATCTATCTATATAGCAGAAAACAGAGTGAAACCTAAAAATTCAAAGTGTTACTGGAAACGAACGCTTGAACCTAGAAGAGAGAAAGCTGGGCAGCCAAGTGGGATTAGTGAACTGATCATTACCACCAAGTATCATCAAGTTTTGGTGAAAAAATGTTTGCTGAGATTTCAGCAAACTGGTAGTTTTTTGGACGCTTGGCAACCCCTTTAAAACGAAAGTGTTTTTCGCCAGTCTCTGCATGGGGTACTTCAAGAGGAAACAAACCATAGAGATAGAACTTAGAACTACTTCATTTGGTCAAGTTTCAAGGAGCTAGCACAAACCGTGTTTGATTTAGAATTCCAAACACATCTATCTATATAGCAGAAAACAGAGTGAAACCTAAAAATTCAAAATGTTACTGGAAACGAACGCTTGAACCTAGAAGAGTGAAAGTTGGGCAGCCAAGTGGGATTAGTGAACTGATCATTACCACCAAGTATCATCAAGTTTTGGTGAAAAAATGTTTGCTGAGATTTCAGCAAACTAGTAGTTTTTTGGAAGCTTGGCAACCCCTTTCAAACGAAAGTGTTTTTCGCCAGTCTCTGCATGGGGTACTTCTAGAGGAAACAAACCATAGAGATAGAACTTAGAACTACTTCATTTTGTCAAGTTTCACGCAGCTAGCACAAACCGTGTTTGATTCAGAGTTTCGAACACATCTATCTATACAGCAGAAAACAGAGTGAAACCTAAAAATTCAAAGTGTTACTGGAAACGAACGCTTGAACCTAGAAGAGTGAAAGTTGGGCAGCCAAGTGGGATTAGTGAACTGATCATTACCACCAAGTATCATCAAGTTTTGGTGAAAAAATGTTTGCTGAGATTTCAGCAAACTAGTAGTTTTTTGGACGCTTGGCAACCCCTTTCAAACGAAAGTGTTTTTCGCCAGTCTCTGCATGGGGTACTTCAAGAGGAAACAAACCATAGAGACAGAACTTAGAACTACTTCATTTGGTCAAGTTTCAAGGAGCTAGCACAAACCGTGTTTGATTTAGAATTCCAAACACATCTATCTATATAGCAGAAAACAGAGTGAAACCTAAAAATTCAAAATGTTACTGGAAACGAACGCTTGAACCTAGAAGAGTGAAAGTTGGGCAGCCAAGTGGGATTAGTGAACTGATCATTACCACCAAGTATCATCAAGTTTTGGTGAAAAAATGTTTGCTGAGATTTCAGCAAACTAGTAGTTTTTTGGACGCTTGGCAACCCCTTTAAAACGAAAGTGTTTTTCGCCAGTCTCTGCATGGGGTACTTCAAGAGGAAACAAACCATAGAGATAGAACTTAGAACTACTTCATTTGGTCAAGTTTCAAGGAGCTAGCACAAACCGTGTTTGATTCAGAGTTTCAAACACATCTATCTATATAGCAGAAAACAGAGTGAAACCTAAAAATTCAAAGTGTTACTGGAAACGAACGCTTGAACCTAGAAGAGAGAAAGTTGGGCAGCCAAGTGGGATTAGTGAACTGATCATTACCACCAAGTATCATCAAGTTTTGGTGAAAAAATGTTTGCTGAGATTTCAGCAAACTGGTAGTTTTTTGGAATCTTGGCAACCCCTTTCAAACGAAAGTGTTTTTCGCCAGTCTCTGCATGGGGTACTTCAAGAGGAAACAAACCATAGAGATAGAACTTAGAACTACTTCATTTGGTCAAGTTTCAAGGAGCTAGCACAAACAGTGTTTGATTTAGAATTCCAAACACAGCTATCTATGTAGCAGAAAACAGAGTGAAACCTAAAAATTCAAAGTGTTACTGGAAACGAACGCTTGAACCTAGAAGAGTGAAAGTTGGGCAGCCAAGTGGGATTAGTGAACTGATCATTACCACCAAGTATCATCAAGTTTTGGTGAAAAAATGTTTGCTGAGATTTCAGCAAACTAGTAGTTTTTTGGAAGCTTGGCAACCCCTTTCAAACGAAAGTGTTTTTCGCCAGTCTCTGCATGGGGTACTTCAAGAGGAAACAAACCATAGAGATAGAACTTAGAACTACTTCATTTTGTCAAGTTTCACGCAGCTAGCACAAACCGTGTTTGATTCAGAGTTTCGAACACATCTATCTATATAGCAGAAAACAGAGTGAAACCTAAAAATTCAAAGTGTTACTGGAAACGAACGCTTGAACCTAGAAGAGTGAAAGTTGGGCAGCCAAGTGAGATTAGTGAACTGATCATTACCACCAAGTATCATCAAGATTTGGTGAAAAAATGTTTGCTGAGATTTCAGAAAACTAGTAGTTTTTTGGAAGCTTGGCAACCCCATTCAAACGAAAGTGTTTTTCGCCAGTCTCTGCATGGGGTACTTCAAGAGGAAACAAACCATAGAGATAGAACTTAGAACTACTTCATTTGGTCAAGTTTCAAGGAGCTAGCACAAACCGTGTTTGATTCAGAGTTTCAAACACATCTATCTATATAGCAGAAAACTGAGTGAAACCTAAAAATTCAAAGTGTTACTGGAAACGAACGCTTGAACCTAGAAGAGAGAAAGTTAGGCAGCCAAGTGGGATTAGTGAACTGATCATTACCACCAAGTATCATCAAGTTTTGGTGAAAAAATGTTTGCTGAGATTTCAGCAAACTGGTAGTTTTTTGGAATCTTGGCAACCCCTTTCAAACGAAAGTGTTTTTCGCCAGTCTCTGCATGGGGTACTTCAAGAGGAAACAAACCATAGAGATAGAACTTAGAACTACTTCATTTGGTCAAGTTTCAAGGAGCTAGCACAAACAGTGTTTGATTTAGAATTCCAAACACAGCTATCTATGTAGCAGAAAACAGAGTGAAACCTAAAAATTCAAAGTGTTACTGGAAACGAATGCTTGAACCTAGAAGAGTGAAAGTTGGGCAGCCAAGTGAGATTAGTGAACTGATCATTACCACCAAGTATCATCAAGATTTGGTGAAAAAATGTTTGCTGAGATTTCAGCAAACTAGTAGTTTTTTGGAAGCTTGGCAACCCCTTTCAAACGAAAGTGTTTTGCGCCAGTCTCTGCATGGGGTACTTCAAGAGGAAACAAACCATAGAGATAGAACTTAGAACTATTTCATTTTCTCAAGTTTCACGCAGCTAGCACAAACCGTGTTTGACTCAGAGTTTCAAACACATCTATCTATATAGCAGAAAACAGAGTGAAACCTAAAAATTCAAAGTGTTACTGGAAACGAACGCTTGAACCTAGAAGAGTGAAAGTTGGGCAGCCAAGTGGGATTAGTGAACTGATCATTACCACCAAGTATCATCAAGTTTTGGTGAAAAAATGTTTGCTGAGATTTCAGCAAACTAGTAGTTTTTTGGACGCTTGGCAACCCCTTTCAAACGAAAGTGTTTTTCGCCAGTCTCTGCATGGGGTACTTCAAGAGGAAACAAACCATAGAGATAGAACTTAGAACTACTTCATTTGGTCAAGTTTCAAGGAGCTAGCACAAACCGTGTTTGATTCAGAGTTTCAAACACATCTATCTATATAGCAGAAAACAGAGTGAAACCTAAAAATTCAAAGTGTTACTGGAAACGAACGCTTGAACCTAGAAGAGAGAAAGTTGGGCAGCCAAGTGGGATTAGTGAACTGATCATTACCACCAAGTATCATCAAGTTTTGGTGAAAAAATGTTTGCTGAGATTTCAGCAAACTGGTAGTTTTTTGGAATCTTGGCAACCCCTTTCAAACGAAAGTGTTTTTCGCCAGTCTCTGCATGGGGTACTTCAAGAGGAAACAAACCATAGAGATAGAACTTAGAACTACTTCATTTGGTCAAGTTTCAAGGAGCTAGCACAAACAGTGTTTGATTTAGAATTCCAAACACAGCTATCTATGTAGCAGAAAACAGAGTGAAACCTAAAAATTCAAAGTGTTACTGGAAACGAACGCTTGAACCTAGAAGAGTGAAAGTTGGGCAGCCAAGTGGGATTAGTGAACTGATCATTACCACCAAGTATCATCAAGTTTTGGTGAAAAAATGTTTGCTGAGATTTCAGCAAACTAGTAGTTTTTTGGAAGCTTGGCAACCCCTTTCAAACGAAAGTGTTTTTCGCCAGTCTCTGCATGGGGTACTTCAAGAGGAAACAAACCATAGAGATAGAACTTAGAACTACTTCATTTTGTCAAGTTTCACGCAGCTAGCACAAACCGTGTTTGATTCAGAGTTTCGAACACATCTATCTATATAGCAGAAAACAGAGTGAAACCTAAAAATTCAAAGTGTTACTGGAAACGAACGCTTGAACCTAGAAGAGTGAAAGTTGGGCAGCCAAGTGAGATTAGTGAACTGATCATTACCACCAAGTATCATCAAGATTTGGTGAAAAAATATTTGCTGAGATTTCAGAAAACTAGTAGTTTTTTGGAAGCTTGGCAACCCCATTCAAACGAAAGTGTTTTTCGCCAGTCTCTGCATGGGGTACTTCAAGAGGAAACAAACCATAGAGATAGAACTTAGAACTACTTCATTTGGTCAAGTTTCAAGGAGCTAGCACAAACCGTGTTTGATTCAGAGTTTCAAACACATCTATCTATATAGCAGAAAACTGAGTGAAACCTAAAAATTCAAAGTGTTACTGGAAACGAACGCTTGAACCTAGAAGAGAGAAAGTTAGGCAGCCAAGTGGGATTAGTGAACTGATCATTACCACCAAGTATCATCAAGTTTTGGTGAAAAAATGTTTGCTGAGATTTCAGCAAACTGGTAGTTTTTTGGAATCTTGGCAACCCCTTTCAAACGAAAGTGTTTTTCGCCAGTCTCTGCATGGGGTACTTCAAGAGGAAACAAACCATAGAGATAGAACTTAGAACTACTTCATTTGGTCAAGTTTCAAGGAGCTAGCACAAACAGTGTTTGATTTAGAATTCCAAACACAGCTATCTATGTAGCAGAAAACAGAGTGAAACCTAAAAATTCAAAGTGTTACTGGAAACGAATGCTTGAACCTAGAAGAGTGAAAGTTGGGCAGCCAAGTGAGATTAGTGAACTGATCATTACCACCAAGTATCATCAAGATTTGGTGAAAAAATGTTTGCTGAGATTTCAGCAAACTAGTAGTTTTTTGGAAGCTTGGCAACCCCTTTCAAACGAAAGTGTTTTGCGCCAGTCTCTGCATGGGGTACTTCAAGAGGAAACAAACCATAGAGATAGAACTTAGAACTATTTCATTTTCTCAAGTTTCACGCAGCTAGCACAAACCGTGTTTGACTCAGAGTTTCAAACACATCTATCTATATAGCAGAAAACAGAGTGAAACCTAAAAATTCAAAGTGTTACTGGAAACGAACGCTTGAACCTAGAAGAGTGAAAGTTGGGCAGCCAAGTGGGATTAGTGAACTGATCATTACCACCAAGTATCATCAAGTTTTGGTGAAAAAATGTTTGCTGAGATTTCAGCAAACTAGTAGTTTTTTGGACGCTTGGCAACCCCTTTCAAACGAAAGTGTTTTTCGCCAGTCTCTGCATGGGGTACTTCAAGAGGAAACAAACCATAGAGATAGAACTTAGAACTACTTCATTTGGTCAAGTTTCAAGGAGCTAGCACAAACCGTGTTTGATTCAGAGTTTCAAACACATCTATCTATATAGCAGAAAACAGAGTGAAACCTAAAAATTCAAAGTGTTACTGGAAATGAACGCTTGAACCTAGAAGAGAGAAAGTTGGGCAGCCAAGTGGGATTAGTGAACTGATCATTACCACCAAGTATCATCAAGTTTTGGTGAAAAAATGTTTGCTGAGATTTCAGCAAACTGGTAGTTTTTTGGAATCTTGGCAACCCCTTTCAAACGAAAGTGTTTTTCGCCAGTCTCTGCATGGGGTACTTCAAGAGGAAACAAACCATAGAGATAGAACTTAGAACTACTTCATTTGGTCAAGTTTCAAGGAGCTAGCACAAACAGTGTTTGATTTAGAATTCCAAACACAGCTATCTATGTAGCAGAAAACAGAGTGAAACCTAAAAATTCAAAGTGTTACTGGAAACGAACGCTTGAACCTAGAAGAGTGAAAGTTGGGCAGCCAAGTGGGATTAGTGAACTGATCATTACCACCAAGTATCATCAAGTTTTGGTGAAAAAATGTTTGCTGAGATTTCAGCAAACTAGTAGTTTTTTGGAAGCTTGGCAACCCCTTTCAAACGAAAGTGTTTTTCGCCAGTCTCTGCATGGGGTACTTCAAGAGGAAACAAACCATAGAGATAGAACTTAGAACTACTTCATTTTG
>NW_027516773.1:0-53373 GCF_048772815.1 Callospermophilus lateralis
AAGCGTTCGTCTACAGTAGCAGTTTTTATATTTAGGTTTCACTCTGTTTTCTCATATATAGATAGATGAATTTGGAACTCTAAATCCAACATGGTTTGTAGTAGCTCTTTGAAACTTGAAAAAATAAAGGAGTTCTCAGTTTTGTCTCTATGGTTTGTTTCCTCTTAAAGTAGCCCTAGGCACAGACTGTGGAAAGCACTTTCATTGAGATGGGTTGCCAAGCTTCTAAGAAATAACGAGTTTCCGAAATACCAGCAAATATTTTTTCACACAATCTTGTTGATACTTGGTGGTAATGATCAGTACACAAATCCCACTTTACTCACCAAATTTTGGTCTTCTAGGTTGAAGCGTAGGTCTACAGTAGCAGTTTTTATATTTAGGTTTCTCTCTGTTCTCTCCTATATAGATAGATGAATTTGGAACTCTAAATCCAACATGGTTTGAGTAGCTCTTTGAAACTTGACAAAATAAAGGAGTTCTCAGATTTGTCTCTATGGTTTGTTTCCTCTTCAAAGCCCTAGGCACAGACTGTGGAAAAAGCACTTTCATTGAGAGGGGTTGCCAAGCTTATAAGAAAAAACGAGTTTCCGAAATACCAGCAAATATTTTTTCACCCAATCTTGATGATACTTGGTGGTAATGATCAGTACACAAATCCCACTTGGCTTACCAAATTTTGTTCTTCTAGGTTGAAGCGTTCGTCTACAGTAGCAGTTTTTATTTAGGTTTCCCTCTGTTCTCTCCTATATTGATAGATGAATTTGGAACTCTAAATCCAACATGCTTTGTAGTAGCTCCTTGAAACTTGACAAAATAAAGGAGTTCTCAGTTTTGTCTCTATGGTTTGTTTCCTCTTCAAGTAGCCCTAGGCACAGACTGTGGAAAAGCACTTTCATTGAGAGGGGTTGCCAAGCTTCTAAGAAATTCCGAGTTTCCGAAATACCAGCAAATATTTTTTCACCCAATCTTGATGATACTTGGTGGTAATGATCAGTACACAAATCCCACATGGCTCACCAAATTTTGTTCTTCTAGGTTGAAGCGTTCGTCTACAGTAGCAGTTTTTATATTTAGGTTTCCCTCTGTTCTCTCCTATATAGATAGATGAATTTGGAACTCTAAATCCAACATGGTTTGTAGTAGCTGTTTGAAACTTGACAAAATAAAGGAGTTCTCAGTTTTGTCTCTATGGTTTGTTTCCTCTTAAAGTAGCCCTAGGCACAGACTGTGGAAAGCACTTTCATTGAGATGGGTTGCCAAGCTTCTAAGAAATAACGAGTTTCCGAAATACCAGCAAATATTTTTTCACCCAATCTTGATGATACTTGGTGGTAATGATCAGTACACAAATCCCACTTGGCTCACCAAATTTTGTTCTTCTAGGTTGAAGCGTTCGTCTGCAGTAGCAGTTTTTATATTTAGGTTCATCTGTTCTCTCCTATATAGATAGATGAATTTGGAACTCTAAATCCAACATGGTTTGTAGTAGCTCTTTGAAACTTCAAAAAAATAAAGGAGTTCTCAGTTTTGTCTCTATGGTTTGTTTCCTCTTCAAGTAGCCCTAGGCACAGACTGTGGAAAAGCACTTTCATTGAGAGGGGTTGCCAAGCTTCTAGGAAATAACGAGTTTCCGAAAGACCAACAAATATTTTTTCAACCAAATTTGATGATTCTTGGTGGTAACGATCAGTACACAAATCCCACTTGGCTCACGAAATTTTGTACTTCTAGTTTGAAGCTTTCGTCTACAGTAGCAGTTTTTATATTTAGGTTTCCCTCTGTTCTCTCCTATATAGATAGATGAATTTGGAACTCTAAATCCAACATGGTATGTAGTAGCTCTTTGAAACTTGACAAAATAAAGGAGTTCTCAGTTTAGTCTCTATGGTTTGTTTCCTCTTCAAGTAGCCATAGGCACAGACTGTGGGAAAGCACTTTCATTGAGAGGGTTTGCCAAGCTTCTAAGAAATAACGAGTTTCGAAATACCAGCAAATATTTTTTCACCCAATCTTGATGATACTTGGTGGTAATGATCAGTACACAAATCCCACTTGGCTCACCAAATTTTGTTCTTCTAGGTTGAAGCGTTCGTCTACAGTAGCAGTTTTTATATTTAGGTTTCCCTCTATTCTCTCCCATATAGATAGATGAATTTGGAACTCTAAATCCAACATGGTTTGTAGTAGCTCTTTGAAACTTGACAAAATAAAGGAGTTCTCAGTTTTGTCTCTATGGTTTGTTTCCTCTTCAAGTAGCCCTAGGCACAGACTGTGGAAAAGCACTTTCATTGAGAGGTGTTGCCAAGCTTCTAAGAAATTACGAGTTTTCGAAATACCAGCAAATATTTTTTCACCCAATCTTGATGATACTTGGTGCTAATGATCAGTACACAAATCCCACTTGGCTCACCAAATTTTGTTCTTCTAAGTTGAAGCGTTCGTCTACAGTAGCAGTTTTTATATTTAGGTTTCCCTCTGTTCTCTCCTATATAGAAAGATGAATTTGGAACTCTAAATCCAACATGGTTTGTAGTAGCTCTTTGAAACTTGAGAAAATAAAGGAGTTCTCAGTTTTGTCACTATGGTTTGTTACCTCTTCAAGTAGCCCTAGGCACAGACTGTGGAAAAGCACTTTAATTGAGAGGGGTTCCCAAGCTTCTAAGAAATAACGAGTTTCCGAAATACCAGCAAATATTTTTTCACCCAATCTTGATGATACTTGGTGGTAATGATCAGTACACAAATCCCACTTGGCTCACCAAATTTTGTTCTTCTAGGTTGAAGCGTTCGTCTACAGTAGCAGTTTTTATATTTAGGTTTCCCTCTGTTCTCTCATATATAGATAGATGAATTTGGAACTCTAAATCCAACATGGTTTGTAGTAGCTCTTTGAAACTTGACAAAATAAAGGAGTTCTCAGTTTTGTCTCTATGGTTTGTTTCCTCTTCAAGTAGCCCTAGGCACAGACTGTGGAAAAGCACTTTCATTGAGAGGGGTTGCCAAGCTTCTAAGAAATAACGAGTTTCCGAAATACCAGCAAATATTTTTTCACCCTAATTTGATGATTCTTGGTGGTAACGATCAGTACACAAATCCCACTTGGCTCACGAAATTTTGTACTTCTAGTTTGAAGCTTTCGTCTACAGTAGCAGTTTTTATATTTAGGTTTACCTCTGTTCTCTCCTATATAGAAAGATGAATTTGGGACGCTAAATCCAACATGGTTTGAGGTAGCTCTTTGAAACTTGACAAAATAAAGGAGTTCTCTGTTTTGTCGCTATGGTTTGTTTCCTCTTCAAGTAGCCCTAGGCACAGACTGTGGAAAAGCACTTTAATTGAGAGGGGTTCCCAAGCTTCTAAGAAATAACGAGTTTCCGAAATACCAGCAAATATTTTTTCACCCAATCTTGATGATACTTGGTGGTAATGATCAGTACACAAATCCCACTTGGCTCACCAAATTTTGTTCTTCTAGGTTGAAGCGTTCGTCTACAGTAGCAGTTTTTATATTTAGGTTTCACTCTGTTCTCTCATATATAGATAGATGAATTTGGAACTCTAAATCCAACATGGTTTGTAGTAGCTCTTTGAAACTTGACAAAATAAAGGAGTTCTCAGTTTTTTCTCTATGGTTTGTTTCCTCTTCAAGTAGCCCTAGGCACAGACTGTGGAAAAGCACTTTCATTGAGAGGGGTTGAAAGCTTCTAAGAAATAACGAGTTTCCGAAATACCAGCAAATATTTTTTCACCCAAATTTGATGATTCTTGGTGGTAACGATGAGTACACAAATCCCACTTGGCTCACGAAATTTTGTACTTCTAGTTTGAAGCTTTCGTCTACAGTAGCAGTTTTTATATTTAGGTTTCCCTCTGTTCTCTCCTATATAGATAGATGATTTTGGAACTCTAAATCCAACATGGTATGTAGTAGCTCTTTGAAACTTGACAAAATAAAGGAGTTCTCAGTTTTGTCTCTATGGTTTGTTTCCTCTTAAAGTAGCCCTAGGCACAGACAGTGGAAAGCACCTGCATTGAGATGGGTTGCCAAGCTTCTAAAAAATAACGAGTTTCCGAAATACCAGCAAATATTTTTTCACCCAATCTAGTTGATACTTGGTGGTAATGATCAGTACACAAATCCCACTTTGCTCACCAAATTTTGTTCTTCTATTTTGAAGCGTTCGTCTATCGTAGCAGTTTTTATATTTAGGTTTCCCTCTGTTCTCTCCTATATAAATAGATGAATTTGGAACTCTAAATCCAACATGGTTTGTAGTAGCTCTTTTAAACTTGACAAAATAAAGGAGTTCTCAGTTTTGTCGCTATGGTTTGTTTCCTCTTCAAGTAGCCCTAGGCACAGACTGTGGAAAAGCACTTTAATTGAGAGGGGTTCCAAGCTTCTAAGAAACAACGAGTTTCCGAAATACCAGCAAATATTTTTTCACCCAATCTTGATGATACTTGGTGGTAATGATCAGTACACAAATCCCACTTGGCTCACCAAATTTTGTTCTTCTAGGTTGATCGTTCGTCTACAGTAGAAGTTTTTATATTTAGGTTTCACTCTGTTCTCTCATATATAGATAGATGAATTTGGAACTCTAAATCCAACATGGTTTGTAGTAGCTATTTGGAACTTGACAAAATAAAGGAGGTCTCAGATTTTTCTCTATGGTTGTGTCCTCTTCAAGTAGCCCTAGGCACAGATTCTGGAAAAGCACTTTCATTGAGAGGGGTTGCCAAGCTTCTAAGAAGTAACGAGTTTCTGAAATACCAGCAAATATTTTTTCACCCAATCTTTGGTACTTGGTGGTAATGATAAGTACACAAATCCCACTTGGCTTACCAAATTTTGTTCTTCTAGGTTGAAGCGTTCGTCTACAGTAGCAGTTTTTATATTTAGGTTTCCCTCTGCTCTCTCATATATAGATAGATGAATTTGGAACTCTAAATCCAACATGGTTTGTAGTAGCTCTTTGAAACTTGACAAAATAAAGGAGTTCTCAGTTTTGTCTCTATGGTTTGTTTCCTCTTAAAGTAGCCCTAGGCACAGATTGTGGAAAGCACTTTCATTGAGATGGGTTGCCAAGCTTCTAAGAAATAACGAGTTTCCGAAATACCAGCAAATATTTTTTCACCCAATCTTGATGATACTTGGTGGTAATGATCAGTACACAAATCCCACTTGGCTCACCAAATTTTGTTCTTCTAGGTTGAAGCGTTCGTCTGCAGTAGCAGTTTTTATATTTAGGTTCATCTGTTCTCTCCTATATAGATAGATGAATTTGGAACTCTAAATCCAACATGGTTTGTAGTAGCTCTTTGAAACTTCAAAAAAATAAAGGAGTTCTCAGTTTTGTCTCTATGGTTTGTTTCCTCTTCAAGTAGCCCTAGGCACAGACTGTGGAAAAGCACTTTTATTGAGAGGGGTTGCCAAGCTTCTAGGAAATAACGAGTTTCCGAAAGACCAACAAATATTTTTCAACCAAATTTGATGATTCTTGGTGGTAACGATCAGTACACAAATCCCACTTGGCTCACGAAATTTTGTACTTCTAGTTTGAAGCTTTCGTCTACAGTAGCAGTTTTTATATTTAGGTTTCCCTCTGTTCTCTCCTATATAGATAGATGAATTTGGAACTCTAAATCCAACATGGTATGTAGTAGCTCTTTGAAACTTGACAAAATAAAGGAGTTCTCAGTTTAGTCTCTATGGTTTGTTTCCTCTTCAAGTAGCCATAGGCACAGACTGTGGGAAAGCACTTTCATTGAGAGGGTTTGCCAAGCTTCTAAGAAATAACGAGTTTCGAAATACCAGCAAATATTTTTTCACCCAATCTTGATGATACTTGGTGGTAATGATCAGTACACAAATCCCACTTGGCTCACCAAATTTTGTTCTTCTAGGTTGAAGCGTTCGTCTACAGTAGCAGTTTTTATATTTAGGTTTCCCTTTATTCTCTCCCATATAGATAGATGAATTTGGAACTCTAAATCCAACATGGTGTGTAGTAGCTCTTTGAAACTTGACAAAATAAAGGAGTTCTCAGTTTTGTCTCTATGGTTTGTTTCCTCTTCAAGTAGCCCTAGGCACAGACTGTGGAAAAGCACTTTCATTGAGAGGTGTTGCCAAGCTTCTAAGAAATTACGAGTTTTCGAAATACCAGCAAATATTTTTTCACCCAATCTTGATGATACTTGGTGCTAATGATCAGTACACAAATCCCACTTGGCTCACCAAATTTTGTTCTTCTAAGTTGAAGCGTTCGTCTACAGTAGCAGTTTTTATATTTAGGTTTCCCACTGTTCTCTCCTATATAGAAAGATGAATTTGGAACTCTAAATCCAACATGGTTTGTAGTAGCTCTTTGAAACTTGACAAAATAAAGGAGTTCTCAGTTTTGTCACTATGGTTTGTTAGCTCTTCAAGTAGCCCTAGGCACAGACTGTGGAAAAGCACTTTAATTGAGAGGGGTTCCCAAGCTTCTAAGAAATAACGAGTTTCCGAAATACCAGCAAATATTTTTTCACCCAATCTTGATGATACTTGGTGGTAATGATCAGTACACAAATCCCACTTGGCTCACCAAATTTTGTTCTTCTAGGTTGAAGCGTTCGTCTACAGTAGCAGTTTTTATATTTAGGTTTCACTCTGTTCTCTCATATATAGATAGATGAATTTGGAACTCTAAATCCAACATGGTTTGTAGTAGCTCTTTGAAACTTGACAAAATAAAGGAGTTCTCAGTTTTGTCTCTATGGTTTGTTTCCTCTTCAAGTAGCCCTAGGCACAGACTGTGGAAAAGCACTTTCATTGAGAGGGGTTGCCAAGCTTCTAAGAAATAACGAGTTTCCGAAATACCAGCAAATATTTTTTCACCCTAATTTGATGATTCTTGGTGGTAACGATCAGTACACGAATCCCACTTGGCTCACGAAATTTTGTACTTCTAGTTTGAAGCTTTCGTCTACAGTAGCAGTTTTTATATTTAGGTTTCCCTCTGTTCTCTCCTATATAGATAGATGAATTTGGAACTCTAAATCCAACATGGTATGTAGTAGCTCTTTGAAACTTGACAAAATAAAGGAGTTCTCAATTTTGTCTCTATGGTTTATTTCCTCTTAAAGTAGCCCTAGGCACAGACAGTGGAAAGCACTTGCATTGAGATGGGTTGCCAAGCTTCTAAGAAACAACGAGTTTCCGAAATACCAGCAAATATTTTTTCACCCAATCTAGTTGATGCTTGGTGGTAATGATCAGTACACAAATCCCACTTTGCTCACCAAATTTTGTTCTTCTATTTTGAAGCGTTCGTCTACCATAGCAGTTTTTATATTTAGGTTTCCCATTGTTCTCTCGTATTTAGATAGATGAATTTGAAACTCTAAATCCAACATGGTTTGTAGTAGCTCCTTGAAACTTGACAAAATAAAGGAGTTCTCAGTTTTGTCTCTATGGTTTGTTTCCTCTTCAAGTAGCCCTAGGCACAGACTGTGGAAAGCACTTTCATTGAGAGGGGTTGCCAAGCTTCTAAGAAATAACGAGTTTCCGAAATACCAGCAAATATTTTTTCACCCAGTCTTGATGATACTTGGTGGTAATGATCAGTACACAAATCCCACTTGGCTCACCAAATTTTGTTCTTCTAGGTTGAAGCGTTCGTCTACAGTAGCAGTTTTTATATTTAGGTTTCCCTCTCTTCTCTCCCATATAGATAGATGAATTTGGAACTCTAAATCCAACATGGTTTGTCGTAGCTCTTTGAAACTTGACAAAATAAAGGAGTTCTCAGTTTTGTCTCTATGGTTTGTTTCCTCTTCATGTAGCCATAGGCACAGACTGTGGAAAAGCACTTTCATTGAGAGGGGTTGCCAAGATTCTAAGAAATTACGAGTTTCCGAAATACCAGCAAATATTTTTTACTCAATCTTGATGATACTTGGTGCTAATGATCAGTACACAAATCCCACTTGGCTCACCAAATTTTGTTCTTCTAAGTTGAAGCGTTCGTCTACAGTAGCAGTTTTTATATTTAGGTTTACCTCTGTTCTCTCCTATATAGAAAGATGAATTTGGAACGCTAAATCCAACATGGTTTGTAGTAGCTCTTTGAAACTTGACAAAATAAAGGAGTTCTCTGTTTTGTCGCTATGCTTTGTTTCCTCTTCAAGTAGCCCTAGGCACAGACTGTGGAAAAGCACTTTAATTGAGAGGGGTTCCCAAGCTTCTAAGAAATAACGAGTTTCCGAAATACCAGCAAATATTTTTTCACCCAATCTTGATGATACTTGGTGGTAATGATCAGTACACAAATCCCACTTGGCTCACCAAATTTTGTTCTTCTAGGTTGAAGCGTTCGTCTACAGTAGCAGTTTTTATATTTAGGTTTCACTCTGTTCTCTCATATATAGATAGATGAATTTGGAACTCTAAATCCAACATGGTTTGTAGTAGCTCTTTGAAACTTGACAAAATAAAGGAGTTCTCAGTTTTTTCTCTATGGTTTGTTTCCTCTTCAAGTAGCCCTAGGCACAGACTGTGGAAAAGCACTTTCATTGAGAGGGGTTGCCAAGCTTCTAAGAAATAACGAGTTTCCGAAATACCAGCAAATATTTTTTCACCCAAATTTGATGATTCTTGGTGGTAACGATGAGTACACAAATCCCACTTGGCTCACGAAATTTTGTACTTCTAGCTTGAAGCTTTCGTCTACAGTAGCAGTTTTTATATTTAGGTTTCCCTCTGTTCTCTCCTATATAGATAGATGATTTTGGAACTCTAAATCCAACATGGTATGTAGTAGTTCTTTGAAACTTGACAAAATAAAGGAGTTCTCAGTTTTGTCTCTATGGTTTGTTTCCTCTTAAAGTAGCCCTAGGCACAGACAGTGGAAAGCACTTGCATTGAGATGGGTTGCCAAGCTTCTAAAAAATAACGAGTTTCCGAAATACCAGCAAATATTTTTTCACCCAATCTAGTTGATACTTGGTGGTAATGATCAGTACACAAATCCCACTTTGCTCACCAAATTTTGTTCTTCTATTTTGAAGCGTTCGTCTATCGTAGCAGTTTTTATATTTAGGTTTCCCTCTGTTCTCTCCTATATAAATAGATGAATTTGGAACTCTAAATCCAACATGGTTTGTAGTAGCTCTTTGAAACTTGACAAAATAAAGGAGTTCTCAGTTTTGTCGCTATGGTTTGTTTCCTCTTCAAGTAGCCCTAGGCACAGACTGTGGAAAAGCACTTTAATTGAGAGGGGTTCCAAGCTTCTAAGAAACAACGAGTTTCCGAAATACCAGCAAATATTTTTTCACCCAATCTTGATGATACTTGGTGGTAATGATCAGTACACAAATCCCACTTGGCTCACCAAATTTTGTTCTTCTAGGTTGATCGTTCGTCTACAGTAGAAGTTTTTATATTTAGGTTTCACTCTGTTCTCTCATATATAGATAGATGAATTTGGAACTCTAAATCCAACATGGTTTGTAGTAGCTATTTGGAACTTGACAAAATAAAGGAGGTCTCAGATTTTTCTCTATGGTTGTGTCCTCTTCAAGTAGCCCTAGGCACAGACTGTGGAAAAGCACTTTCATTGAGAGGGGTTGCCAAGCTTCTAAGAATTAACGAGTTTCCGAAATACCAGCAAATATTTTTTCACCCAATCTTTGGTACTTGGTGGTAATGATGAGTACACAAATCCCACTTGGCTTACCAAATTTTGTTCTTCTAGGTTGAAGCGTTCGTCTACAGTAGCAGTTTTTATATTTAGGTTTCCCTCTGCTCTCTCATATATAGATAGATGAATTTGGAACTCTAAATCCAACATGGTTTGTAGTAGCTCTTTGAAACTTGACAAAATAAAGGAGTTCTCAGTTTTGTCTCTATGGTTTGTTTCCTCTTAAAGTAGCCCTAGGCACAGATTGTGGAAAGCACTTTCATTGAGAGGGGTTGCCAAGCTTCTAAGAAATAAAGAGTTTCCAAAATACCAGCAAATATTTTTCACACAATCTTGTTGATACTTGGTGGTAATGATCAGTACACAAATCCCACTTGGCTCACTAAATTTTGGTCTTCTAGGTTGAAGCATTCGTCTACAGTAGCAGTGTTTATATTTAGGTTTCTCTCTGTTCTCTCCTATATAGATAGATGAATTTGGAACTCTAAATCCAACATGGTTTGTAGTAGCTCTTTGAAACTTGTCAAAATATAGGAGTTCTCAGATTTGTCTCTATGTTTTGTTTTCTCCTCAAAAAGCCCTAGGCACAGACTGTGGAAAAGCACTTTCATTGAGAGGGGTTGCCAAGCTTCTAAGAAATAACGAGTTTCCGAAATACCAGCAAATATTTTTTCACCCAAATTTGATGATTCTTGGTGGTAATGATCAGTACACAAATCCCACTTGGCTCACGAAATTTTGTTCTTCTAGTTTGAAACTTTCGTCTACAGTAGCAGTTTTTATATTTAGGTTTCACTCTGTTCTCTCCTATATAGATAGATGAATTTGGAACTCTAAATCCAACATGGTTTGTAGTAGCTCTTTGAAACTTGACAAAATAAAGGAGTTCTCAGATTTGCCTCTTTGGTTTGTTTCCTCTTCAACTATCCCTAGGCCCAGACTGTGGAAAAGCACTTTCATTGAGAGGGGTTGCCAAGCTTGTAAGAAATAACGAGTTTCCGAAATACCAGCAAATATTTTTTCACCCAATCTTGATGATACTTGGTGGTAATGATCAGTACACAAATCCCTTTTGGCTCACCAAATTTTGTTCTTCTAAGTTGAAGCATTCGTCTACAGTAGCAGTTTTTATATTTAGGTTTCACTCTGTTTTCTCATATATAGATAGATGAATTTGGAACTCTAAATCCAACATGGTTTGTAGTAGCTCTTTGAAACTTGACAAAATGAAGGAGTTCTCAGATTTGTCTCTATGGTTTGTTTCCTCTTCAAAAGCCCTAGGCACAGACTGTGGAAAAGCACTTTCATTGAGAGGGGTTGCCAAGCGTATAAGAAAAAACGAGTTTCCGAAATACCAGCAAATATTTTTTCACCCAATCTTGATGATACTTGGTGGTAATGATCAGTACACAAATCCCACTTGGCTTACCAAATTTTGTTCTTCTAGGTTGAAGCGTTCGTCTACAGTAGCAGTTTTTTTATATAGGTTTCCCTCTGTTCTCTCCTATATTGATAGATGAATTTGGAACTCTAAATCCAACATGCTTTGTAGTAGCTCTTTGAAACTTGACAAAATAAAGTAGTTTTCAGTTTTGTCTCTATGGTTTGTTTCTTCTTCAAGTAGCCCTAGGCACAGACTGTGGAAAAGCACTTTCATTGAGAGGGGTTGCCAAGCTTCTAAGAAATTCCGAGTTTCCGAAATACCAGCAAATATTTTTTCACCCAACCTTGATGATACTTGGTGGTAATGATCAGTACACAAATCCCACATGGATCACCAAATTTTGTTCTTCTAGTTTGAAACTTTCGTCTACAGTAGCAGTTTTTATATTTAGGTTTCACTCTGTTCTCTCCTATATAGATAGATGAATTTGGAACTCTAAATCCAACATGGTTTGTAGTAGCTCTTTGAAACTTGACAAAATAAAGGAGTTCTCAGATTTGCCTCTTTGGTTTGTTTCCTCTTCAACTATCCCTAGGCCCAGACTGTGGAAAAGCACTTTCATTGAGAGGGGTTGCCAAGCTTGTAAGAAATAACGAGTTTCCGAAATACCAGCAAATATTTTTTCACCCAATCTTGATGATACTTGGTGGTAATGATCAGTACACAAATCCCTTTTGGCTCACCAAATTTTGTTCTTCTAGGTTGAAGCATTCGTCTACAGTAGCAGTTTTTATATTTAGGTTTCACTCTGTTTTCTCATATATAGATAGATGAATTTGGAACTCTAAATCCAACATGGTTTGTAGTAGCTCTTTGAAACTTGACAAAATGAAGGAGTTCTCAGATTTGTCTCTATGGTTTGTTTCCTCTTCAAAAGCCCTAGGCACAGACTGTGGAAAAGCACTTTCATTGAGAGGGGTAGCCAAGCTTATAAGAAAAAACGATTTTCCGAAATACCAGCAAATATTTTTTCACCCAATCTTGATGATACTTGGTGGTAATGATCAGTACACAAATCCCACTTGGCTTACCTAATTTTGTTCTTCTAGGTTGAAGCGTTCGTGTACAGTAGCAGTTTTTTTATATAGGTTTCCCTCTGTTCTCTCCTATATTGATAGATGAATTTGGAACTCTAAATCCAACATGCTTTGTAGTAGCTCTTTGAAACTTGACAAAATAAAGTAGTTTTCAGTTTTGTCTCTATGGTTTGTTTCTTCTTCAAGTAGCCCTAGGCACAGACTGTGGAAAAGCACTTTCATTGAGAGGGGTTGCCAAGCTTCTAAGAAATTCCGAGTTTCCGAAATACCAGCAAATATTTTTTCACCCAACCTTGATGATACTTGGTGGTAATGATCAGTACACAAATCCCACATGGATCACCAAATGTTGTTCTTCTAGGTTGAAGCGTTCGTCTACAGTAGCAGTTTTTATATTTAGGTTTCCTCTGTTCTCTCCTATGTAGATAGATGAATTTGGAACTCTAAATCCAACATGGTTTGTAGTAGCTCTTTGAAACTTGACAAAATAAAGGAGTTCTCAGATTTGCCTCTTTGGTTTGTTTCCTCTTCAACTATCCCTAGGCCCAGACTGTGGAAAAGCACTTTCATTGAGAGGGGTTGCCAAGCTTGTAAGAAATAACGAGTTTCCGAAATACCAGCAAATATTTTTTCACCCAATCTTGATGATACTTGGTGGTAATGATCAGTACACAAATCCCTTTTGGCTCACCAAATTTTGTTCTTCTAGGTTGAAGCATTCGTCTACAGTAGCAGTTTTTATATTTAGGTTTCACTCTGTTTTCTCATATATAGATAGATGAATTTGGAACTCTAAATCCAACATGGTTTTTAGTAGCTCTTTGAAACTTGACAAAATGAAGGAGTTCTCAGATTTGTCTCTATGGTTTGTTTCCTCTTCAAAAGCCCTAGGCACAGACTGTGGAAAAGCACTTTCATTGAGAGGGGTTGCCAAGCTTATAAGAAAAAACGATTTTCCGAAATACCAGCAAATATTTTTTCACCCAATCTTGATGATACTTGGTGGTAATGATCAGTACACAAATCCCACTTGGCTTACCAAATTTTGTTCTTCTAGGTTGAAGCGTTCGTCTACTGTAGCAGTTTTTTTATATAGGTTTCCCTCTGTTCTCTCCTATATTGATAGATGAATTTGGAACTCTAAATCCAACATGCTTTGTAGTAGCTCTTTGAAACTTGACAAAATAAAGTAGTTTTCAGTTTTGTCTCTATGGTTTGTTTCTTCTTCAAGTAGCCCTAGGCACAGACTGTGGAAAAGCACTTTCATTGAGAGGGGTTGCCAAGCTTCTAAGAAATTCCGAGTTTCCGAAATACCAGCAAATATTTTTTCACCCAATCTAGTTGATACTTGGTGGTAATGATCAGTACACAAATCCCACTTTGCTCACCAAATTTTGTTCTTCTAGGTTGAAGCGTTCGTCTACAGTAGCAGTATTTATATTTAGGTTTCCTCTGTTCTCTCCTATGTAGATAGATGAATTTGGAACTCTAAATCCAACATGGTTTGTAGTAGCTCTTTGAAACTTGACAAAATAAAGGAGTTCTCAGTTTTGTCTCTATGGTTTGTTTGCTCTTAAAGTAGCCCTAGGCACAGACTGTGGAAAAGCACTTTCATTGAGATGGGTTGCCAAGCTTCTAAGAAATAACGAGTTTCCGAAATACCAGCAAATATTTTTTCACCCAATCTTGGAGATACTTGGTGGTAATGATCAGTACACAAATCCCACTTGCCTCACCAAATTTTGTTCTTCTAGGTTGAAGCGTTCGTCTAAAGTAGCAGTGTTTATATTAGGTTTCACTCTGTTCTCTCCTATATAGATAGATGAATTGGAACTCTAAATCCAACATGGTTTGTAGTACCTCTTTGAAACTTGACAAAAAAAAGGAGTTCTCAGTTTTGTCTCTATGGTTTGTTTCCTCTTCAAGTAGCCCAGGCACAGACTGTGGAAAAGCACTTTCATTGAGAGGGGTTGCCAAGCTTCTAAGAAATAACGAGTTCCGAAATACCAGCAAATATTTTTTCACCCAAATTTGATGATTCTTGGTGGTAATGATCACTACACAAATCCCACTTGGCTCACCAAATTTTGTTCTTCTAGGTTGAAGCGTTCGTCTACAGTAGCAGTTTTTATATTTAGGTTTCTCTCTGTTCTCTCCTATATAGATAGATGAATTTGGAACTCTAAATCCAACATGGTTTGTACTAGCTCTTTGAAACTTGACAAAAATAAAGGAGTTCTCAGATTTGTCCCTATGGCTTGTTTCCTCTTCAAGTAGCCCTAGGCACAGACTGTGGAAAAGCACTTTCATTGAGAGGGGTTGCCAAGCGTCTAAGAAATAACGAGTTTCGAAATAACAGCAAATATTTTTTCACCCAAATTTGATGATTCTTGGTGGTAATGATCAGTACATAAATCCCACTTGGCTCACGAAATTTTGTTCTTCTAGTTTGAACCTTTCGTCTACAGTAGCAGTTTTTATATTTAGGTTTCCCTTTGTTCTCTCGTATTTAGATAGATGAATTTGAAACTCTAAATCCAACATGGTTTGTAGTAGCTCTTTGAAACTTGACAAAATAAAGGAGTTCTCAGTTTTGTCTTTATGGTTTGTTTCCTCTTCAAGTAGCCCTAGGCACAGACTGTGGAAAGCACTTTCATTGAGAGGGTTTGCCAATCTTCTAAGAAATAACGAGTTTCCGAAATACCAGCAAATATTTTTTCACCCAAACTTGATGATACTTGGTGGTAATGATCAGTACACAAATCCCACTTGGCTCACCAAATTTTGTTCTTCTAGGTTGAAGCGTTCGTCTACAGTAGCAGTTTTTATATTTAGGTTTCCCTCTGTTCTCTCCCATATAGATAGATGAATTTGGAACTCTAAATCCAACATGGTTTGTAGTAGCCCTTTGAAACTTGACAAAATAAAGGAGTTCTCAGTTTTGTCTCTATGGTTTGTTTCCTCTTCTAGTCGCCCTAGGCACAGACTGTGGAAAAACACTTTCATTGAGAGGTGTTGCCAAGCTTCTAAGAAATTACGAGTTTTCGATATACCAGCAAATATTTTTTCACCCAATCTTGATGATACTTGGTGGTAATGATCAGTACACAAATCCCACTTGGCTCACCAAATTTTGTTCTTCTAGGTTGAAGCGTTCGTCTACAGTAGCAGTTTTTATATTTAGGTTTCACTCTGTTCTCTCATATATAGATAGATGAATTTGGAACTCTAAATCCAACATGGTTTGTAGTAGCTCTTTGAAACTTGACAAAATAAAGGAGTTCTCAGTTTTGTCTCTATGGTTTGTTTCCTCTTCAAGTAGCCCTAGGCACAGACTGTGGAAAAGCACTTTCATTGAGAGGGGTTGCCAAGCTTCTAAGAAATAACGAGTTTCCAAAATACCAGCAAATATTTTTTCACCCTAATTTGATGATTCTTGGTGGTAACGATCAGTACACAAATCCCACTTGGCTCACGAAATTTTGTACTTCTAGTTTGAAGCTTTCGTCTACAGTAGCAGTTTTTATATTTAGGTTTCCCTCTGTTCTCTCCTATATAGATAGATGAATTTGGAACTCTAAATCCAACATGGTATGTAGTAGCTCTTTGAAACTTGACAAAATAAAGGAGTTCTCAATTTTGTCTCTATGGTTTGTTTCCTCTTAAAGTAGCCCTAGGCACAGACAGTGGAAAGCACTTGCATTGAGAGGGGTTGCCAAGCTTCGAAGAAATTACGAGTTTCCGAAATACCAGCAAATATTTTTTCACCCAATCTTGATGATACTTGGTGCTAATGATCAGTACACAAATCGCACTTGGCTCACCAAATTTTGTTCTTCTAAGTTGAAGCGTTCGTCTACAGTAGCATTTTTTATATTTAGGTTTCCCTCTGTTCTCTCCTATATAGAAAGATGAATTTGGAACTCTAAATCCAACATGGTTTGTAGTAGCTCTTTGAAACTTGACAAAATAAAGGAGTTCTCTGTTTTGTCGCTATGGTTTGTTTCCTCTTCAAGTAGCCCTAGGCACAGACTGTGGAAAAGCACTTTAATTGAGAGGGGTTCCCAAGCTTCTAAGAAATAACGAGTTTCCGAAATACCAGCAAATATTTTTTCACCCAATCTAGTTGATACTTGGTGGTAATGATCAGTACACAAATCCCACTTTGCTCACCAAATTTTGTTCTTCTATTTTGAAGCGTTCGTCTACCGTAGCAGTTTTTATATTTAGGTTTCCCTCTGTTCTTTCCTATATAAATAGATGAATTTGGAACTCTAAATCCAACATGGATTGTAGTAGCTCTTTGAAACTTGACAAAATAAAGGAGTTCTCAATTTTGTCTCTATGGTTTGTTTCCTCTTCAAGTAGACCTATGCAAAGACTATGGAAAAGCACTTTCATTGAGAGGGGTTGCCAAGCTTCTAAGAAATAACGAGTTACCGAAATATCAGCAAATATTTTTTCACCCAAATTTGATGATTCTTATTGGTAATGATCAGTACACAAATCCCACTTCGCTCACCAAATTTTATTCTTCTAGGTTGAAGCGTTCGTCTAGAGTAGCAGTTTTTATATTTAGGTTTCCCTCTCTTCTCTCCTATATAGATAGATGAATTTGGAACTCTAAATCCAACATGGTTTGTAGTAGCTCTTTGAAACTTGACAAAATAAAGGAGTTCTCAGATTTGCTCTATGGCTTGTTTCCCCTTCAAGTAGCCATAGGCGCAGACTGTGGAAAAGCACTTTCATTGAGAGGGGTTGCCAAGCTTCTAAGAAATAACGAGTTTCCGAAATACCAGCAAATATTTTTTCACCCAAATTTGATGATTCTTGGTGGTAATGATCAGTACACAAATCCCACTTGGCTCACGAAATTTTGTTCTTCTAGTTTGAAACTTTCGTCTACAGTAGCAGTTTTTATATTTAGGTTTCACTCTGTTCTCTCCTATATAGATAGATGTATTTGGAACTCTAAATCCAACATGGTTTGTAGTAGCTCTTTGAAACTTGACAAAATAAAGGAGTTCTCAGATTTGCCTCTATGGTTTGTTTCCTCTTCAAGTAGCCCTAGGCCCAGACTGTGGAAAAGCACTTTCATTGAGAGGGGTTGCCAAGCTTGTAAGAAATAACGATTTTCCGAAATACCAGCAAATATTTTTTCACCCAATCTTGATGATACTTGGTGGTAATGATCAGTACACAAATCCCACTTGGCTCACCAAATTTTGTTCTTCTAGGTTGAAGCCTTCGTCTACAGTAGCAGTTTTTATATTTAGGTTTCACTCTGTTTTCTCATATATAGATAGATGAATTTGGAACTCTAAATCCAACATGGTTTGTAGTAGCTCTTTGAAACTTGACAAAATAAAGGAGTTCTCAGTTTTGTCTCTATGGTTTGTTTCCTCTTAAAGTAGCCCTAGGCACAGACTGTGGAAAGCACTTTCATTGAGATGGGTTGCCAAGCTTCTAAGAAATAACGTGTTTCCGAAATACCAGCAAATATTTTTTCACACAATCTTGTTGATACTTGGTGGTAATGATCAGTACACAAATCCCACTTGGCTCACCAAATTTTGGTCTTCTAGGTTGAAGCGTTCGTCTACAGTAGCAGTTTTTATATTTAGGTTTCTCTCTGTACTCTCCTATATAGATAGATGAATTTGGAACTCTAAATCCAACATGGTTTGTAGTAGCTCTTTCAAACTTGACAAAATAAAGGAGTTCTCAGATTTGTCTCTATGGTTTCTTTCCTCTTCAAAAGCCCTAGTCACAGACTGTGGAAAGCACTTTCATTGAGATGGGTTGCCAAGCTTCTAAGAAATAACGATTTTCCAAAATACCAGCAAATATTTTTTCACCCAATCTTGATGATACTTGGTGGTAATGATCAGTACACAAATCCCACTTGGCTCACCAAATTTTGTTCTTCTAGGTTGAAGCGTTAGTCTACAGTAGCAGTATTTATATTTAGGTTTCTCTCTGTTCTCTCCTATATAGATAGATGAATTTGGAACTCTAAATCCAACATGGTTTGTAGTAGCTCTTTGAAACTTGACAAAATAAAGGAGTTCTCAGTTTTGTCTCTATGGTTTGTTTCCTCTTCAAGTAGCCCTAGGCACAGACTGTGGAAAAGCACTTTCATTGAGAGGGGTTGCCAAGCTTCTAAGAAATAACGAGTTTCCGAAATACCAGCAAATATTTTTTCACCCAATCTTGATGATACTTGGTGGTAATGATCAGTACACAAATCCCACTTGGCTCACCAAATTTTGTTCTTCTAGGTTGAAGCGTTCGTCTACAGTAGCAGTTTTTATATTTAGGTTTCACTCTGTTTTCTCATATATAGATAGATGAATTTGGAACTCTAAATCCAACATGGTTTGTAGTAGCTCTTTGAAACTTGAAAAAATAAAGAGTTCTCAGTTTTGTCTCTATGGTTTGTTTCCTCTTAAAATAGCCCTAGGCACAAACTGTGGAAAGCACTTTCATTGAGATGGGTTGCCAAGCTTCTAAGAAATAACGAGTTTCAGAAATACCAGCAAATATTTTTTCACACAATATTGTTGATACTTGGTGGTAATGATCAGTACACAAATCCCACTTGGCTCACCAAATTTTGGTCTTCTAGGTTGAAGCGTTCGTCTACAGTAGCAGTTTTCATATTTAGGTTTCCCTGTGTTCTCTCCTATATAGATAGATGAATTTGGAACTCTAAATCCAACATGGTATGTAGTAGCTCTTTGAAACTTGACAAAATAAAGGAGTTCTCAGTTTTGTCTCTATGGTTTGTTTCCTCTTAAAGTAGCCCTAGGCACAGACTGTGGAAAGCACTTGCATTGAGATGGGTTGCCAAGCTTCTAAGAAATAACGAGTTTCCGAAATACCAGCAAATATTTTTTCACCCAATCAGGTTGATACTTCGTGGTAACGATCAGTACACAAATCCCACTTTGCTCACCAAATTTTGTTCTTCTATTTTGAAGCGTTCGTCTACCGTAGCAGTTTTTATATTTAGGTTTCCCTCTGTTCTCTCCTATATAGATAGATGAATTTGGAACTCTAAATCCAACATGGATTGCAGTAGCTCTTTGAAACTTGACAAAATAAAGGAGTTCTCAATTTTGTCTCTATGGTTTGTTTCCTCTTCAAGTAGCCCTAGGCACAGACTGTGGAAAAGCACTTTCATTGAGAATGGTTGCCAAGCTTCTAAGAAATAACGAGTTACCGAAATATCAGCAAATATTTTTTCACCCAAATTTGATGATTCTTTTTGGTAATGATCAGTACACAAATCCCACATGGCTCACCAAATTTTGTTCTTCTAGGTTGAAGCGTTCGTCTACAGTAGCAGTTTTTATATTTAGGTTTCCCTCTGTTCTCTCCTATATAGATAGATGAATTTGGAACTCTAAATCCAACATGGTTTGTAGTAACTCTTTGAAACTTGACAAAATAAAGGACTTCTCAGTTTTGTCTCTATGGTTTGTTTCCTCTTAAAGTAGCCCTAGGCACAGACTGTGGAAAGCACTTTCATTGAGAAGGGTTGCCAAGCTTCTAAGAAATAACGAGTTTCCGAAATACCAGCAAATATTTTTTCACACAATCTAGTTGATACTTGGTGGTAATGATCAGTACACAAATCCCACTTGGCTCACCAAATATTGTTCTTCTAGGTTGAAGCGTTCGTCTACAGTAGCAGTTTTTATATTTAGGTTTCTCTCTGTTCTCTCCTATATAGATAGATGAATTTGGAACTCTAAATCCAACATGGTTTGTAGTAGCTCTTTGAAACTTGAGAAAATAAAGGAGTTCTCAGATTTGTCCCTATGGCTTGTTTCCTCTTCAAGTAGCCCTAGGCGCAGACTGTGGAAAAGCACTTTCATTGAGAGGGGTTGCCAAGCTTCTAAGAAATAACGAGTTTCCGAAATACCAGCAAATATTTTTTCACCCAACCTTGATGATACTTGGTGGTAATGATCAGTACACATATCCCACTTGGCTTACCAAATTTTTTTCTTCTAGGTTGAAGCGTTCGTCTACAGTAGCAGTTTTATATTTAAGTTTCCCTCGGTTCTCTCCTATATAGATAGATGAATTTGAAACTCTAAATCCAACATGGTTTGTAGTAGCTCTTTGAAACGTGACAAAATAAAAAAGTTCTCAGTTTTGTCTCTATGGTTTGTTTCCTCTTCATGTAGCCCTAGGCACAAACTGTGGAAAAGCACTTTCATTGAGAGAGGTTGCCAAGCTTCTAAGAAATTACGAGTTTCCGAAATACCAGCAAATATTTTTTCACCCAATCTTGATGATACTTGGAGCTAATGATCACTACACAAATCCCACTTGGATCACCAAATTTTGTTCTTGTAGGTTGAAGCGTTCGTCTACAGTAGCAGTTTTTATATTTAGGTTTCCCTCTGTTCTCTCCTATATAGAAAGATGAATTTGGAACTCTAAATCCAACATGGTTTGTAGTAGCTCTTTGAAACTTGACAAAATAAAGGAGTTCTCAGTTTTGTCTCTATGGTTTGTTTCCTCTTCAAGTAGCCCTAGGCACAGACTGTGGAAAGCACTTTCATTGAGAGGGGTTGCCAAGCTTCTAAGAAATAAAGAGTTTCCGAAATACCAGCAAATATTTTTTCACCCAATCTTGATGATACGTGGTGGTAATGATCATTACACAAATCCCACTTGGCTTACCAAATTTTGTTATTTTATGTTGAAGCGTTCGTCTACAGTAGCAGTTTTTATATTTAGGTTCATCTGTTCTCTCCTATATAGATAGATGAATTTGGAACTCTAAATCCAACATGGTTTGTAGTAGCTCTTTGAAACTTGAAAAAAATAAAGGAGTTCTCAGTTTTGTCTCTATGGTTTGTTTCCTCTTAAAGTAGCCCTAGGCACAGACTGTGGAAAGCACTTGCATTGAGATGGGTTGCCAAGCTTCTAAGAAATAACGAGTTTCCGAAATACCAGCAAATATTTTTTCACCCAATCTAGTTGATACTTGGTGGTAATGATCAGTACACAAATCCCACTTTGCTCACCAAATTTTGTTCTTCTATTTTGAAGCGTTCGTCTACCGTAGCAGTTTTTATATTTAGGTTTCCCTCTGTTCTCTCCTATATAGATAGATGAATTTGGAACTCTAAATCCAACATGGTTTGTAGTAGCTCTTTGAAACTTGACAAAATAAAGGAGTTCTCAGTTTTGTCGCTATGGTTTGTTACCTCTTCAAGTAGCCCTAGGCACAGACTGTGGAAAAGCACTTTAATTGAGACGGGTTCCCAAGCTTCTAAGAAATAACGAGTTTCCGAAATACCAGCAAATATTTTTTCACCCAATCTTGATGATACTTGGTGGTAATGATCAGTACACAAATCCAACTTGGCTCACCAAATTTTGTTCTTCTAGGTTGAAGCGTTCGTCTAAAGTAGCAGTTTTTATATTTAGGTTTCACTCTATTCTCTCATATATAGATAGATGAATTTGGAACTCTAAATCCAACATGGTTTGTAGTAGCTCTTTGAAACTTGACAAAATAAAGGAGTTCTCAGTTTTGTCTCTATGGTTTGTTTCGTCTTCAAGTAGCCCTAGGCACAGACTGTGGAAAAGCACTTTCATTGAGAGGGGTTGCCAAGCTTCTAAGAAATAACGAGTTTCCGAAATACCAGCAAATATTTTTTCACCCTAATTTGATGATTCTTGGTGGTAACGATCAGTACACAAATCCCACTTGGCTCACGAAATTTTGTACTTCTAATTTGAAGCTTTCGTCTACAGTAGCAGTTTTTATATTTAGGTTTCCCTCTGTTCTCTCCTATATAGATAGATGAATTTGGAACTCTAAATCCAACATGGTATGTAGTAGCTTTTTGAAACTTGACAAAATAAAGGAGTTCTCAGTTTTGTCTCTATGGTTTGTTTCCTCTTAAAGTAGCCCTAGGCACAGACAGTGGAAAGCACTTGCATTGAGATGGGTTGCCAAGCTTCTAAGAAATAACGAGTTTCCGAAATACCAGCAAATATTTTTTCACCCAATCTAGTTGATACTTGGTGGTAATGATCAGTACACAAATCCCACTTTGCTCACCAAATTTTGTTCTTCTATTTTGAAGCGTTCGTCTACCGTAGCAGTTTTTATATTTAGGTTTCCCTTTGTTCTCTCGTATTTAGATAGATGAATTTGGAACTCTAAATCCAACATGGATTGTAGTAGCTCTTTGAAACTTGACAAAATAAAGGAGTTCTCAATTTTGTCTCTATGGTTTGTTTCCTCTTCAAGTAGCCCTAGGCACAGACTGTGGAAAAGCACTTTCATTGAGAAGGGTTGCCAAGCTTCTAAGAAATAACGAGTTACCGAAATATCAGCAAATATTTTTTCACCCAAATTTGATGATTCTTTTTGGTAATGATCAGTACACAAATCCCACTTGGCTCACAAAATTTTGTTCTTCTAGGTTGAAGCGTTCGTCTACAGTAGCAGTTTTTATATTTAGGTTTCCCTCTGTTCTCTCCTATATAGATAGATGAATTTGGAACTCTAAATCCAACATGGTTTGTAGTAGCTCTTTGAAACTTGACAAAACAAAGGAGTTCTCAGATTTGTCTCTATGGATTTTTTCCTCTTCAAAAGCCCTAGGCACAGACTGTGGAAAAGCACTTTCATTGAGAGGGTTTGCCAAGCTTATAAGAAAAAACGAGTTTCCGAAATACCAGCAAATATTTTTTCACCCAATCTTGATGATACTTGGTGGTAATGATCAGTACACAAATCCCACTTGGCTTACCAAATTTTGTTCTTCTAGGTTGAAGCGTTCGTCTACAGTAGCAGTTTTTATATTTAGGTTTCCCTCTGTTCTCTCCTATATTGATAGATGAATTTGGAACTCTAAATCCAACATGCTTTGTAGTAGCTCTTTGAAACTTGACAAAATAAAGGAGTTCTCAGTTTTGTCTCTATGGTTTGTTTCCTCTTCAAGTAGCCCTAGGCACAGACTGTGGAAAAGCACTTTCATTGAGAGGGGTTGCCAAGCTTCTAGGAAATAACGAGTTTCCGAAAGACCAACAAATATGTTTTCAACCAAATTTGATGATTCTTGGTGGTAACGATCAGTACACAAATCCCACTTGGCTCACGAAATTTTGTACTTCTAGTTTGAAGCTTTCGTCTACAGTAGCAGTTTTTATATTTAGGTTTCCCTCTGTTCTCTCCTATATAGATAGAAGAATTTGGAACTCTAAATCCAACATGGTATGTAGTAGCTCTTTGAAACTTGACAAAATAAAGGAGTTCTCAGTTTTGTCTCTATGGTTTGTTTCCTCTTAAAGTAGCCCTAGGCACAGACTGTGGAAAGCACTTGCATTGAGATGGGTTGCCAAGCTTCTAAGAAATAACGAGTTTCCGAAATACCAGCAAATATTTTTTCACCCAATCTAGTTGATACTTGGTGGTAGTGATCAGTACACAAATCCCACTTTGCTCACCAAATTTTGTTCTTCTATTTTGAAGCGTTCGTCTACCGTAGCAGTTTTTATATTTAGGTTTCCCTCTGTTCTCTCCTATATAGATAGATGAATTTGGAACTCTAAATCCAACATGGATTGTAGTAGCTCTTTGAAACTTGACAAAATAAAGGAGTTCTCAATTTTGTCTCTATGGTTTGTTTCCTCTTCAAGTAGCCCTAGGCACAGACTATGGAAAAGCACTTTCATTGAGAGGGTTTGCCAAGCTTCTAAGAAATAACGAGTTACCGAAATATCAGCAAATATTTTTTCACCCAAATTTGATGATTCTTTTTGGTAATGATCAGTACACAAATCCCACATGGCTCACCAAATTTTGTTCTTCTAGGTTGAAGCGTTCGTCTACAGTAGCAGTTTTTATATTTAGGTTTCCCTCTGTTCTATCCTATATAGATAGATGAATTTGGAAATCTAAATCCAACATGGTTTGTAGTAACTCTTTGAAACTTGACAAAATAAAGGAGTTCTCAGTTTTTTCTCTATGGTTTGTTTCCTCTTAAAGTAGCCCTAGGCACAGACTGTGGAAAGCACTTTCATTGAGATGGGTTGCCAAGCTTCTAAGAAATAACGAGTTTCCGAAATACCAGCAAATATTTTTTCACACAATCTAGTTGATACTTGGTGGTAATGATCAGTACACAAATCCCACTTGGCTCACCAAATTTTGTTCTTCTAGGTTGAAGTGTTCGTCTACAGTAGCAGTTTTTATATTTAGGTTTCTCTCTGTTCTCTCCTATATAGATAGATGAATTTGGAACTCTAAATCCAACATGGTTTGTAGTAGCTCTTTGAAACTTGACAAAATAAAGGAGTTCTCAGATTTGTCCCTATGGCTTGTTTCCTCTTCAAGTAGCCCTAGGCGCAGACTGTTTAAAAGCACTTTCATTGAGAGGGGTTGCCAAGCGTCTAAGAAATAACGAGTTTCGAAATAACAGCAAATATTTTTTCACCCAAATTTGATGATTCTTGGTGGTAATGATCAGTACACAAATCCCACTTGGCTCACGAAATTTTGTTCTTCTAGTTTGAAGCTTTCGTCTACAGTAGCAGTTTTTATATTTAGGTTTCCCTTTGTTCTCTCGTATTTAGATAGATGAATTTGAAACTCTAAATCCAACATGGTTTGTAGTAGCTCTTTGAAACTTGACAAAATAAAGGAGTTCTCAGTTTTGTCTTTATGGTTTGTTTCCTCTTCAAGTAGCCCTAGGCACAGACTGTGGAAAGCACTTTCATTGAGAGGGTTTGCCAATCTTCTAAGAAATAACGAGTTTCCGAAATACCAGCAAATATTTTTTCACCCAATCTTGATGATACTTGGTGGTAATGATCAGTACACAAATCCCACTTGGCTCACCAAATTTTGTTCTTCTAGGTTGAAGCGTTCGTCTACAGTAGCAGTTTTTATATTTAGGTTTCCCTCTGTTCTCTCCCATATAGATAGATGAATTTGGAACTCTAAATCCAACATGGTTTGTAGTAGCCCTTTGAAACTTGACAAAATAAAGGAGTTCTCAGTTTTGTCTCTATGGTTTGTTTCCTCTTCTAGTCGCCCTAGGCACAGACTGTGGAAAAGCACTTTCATTGAGAGGTGTTGCCAAGCTTCTAAGAAATTACGAGTTTTCGATATACCAGCAAATATTTTTTCACCCAATCTTGATGATACTTGGTGCTAATGATCAGGACACAAATCCCACTTGGCTCACCAAATTTTGTTCTTCTAAGTTGAAGCGTTCGTCTACAGTAGCAGTTTTTATATTTAGGTTTCCCTCTGTTTTCTCCTATATAGAAAGATGAATTTGGAACTCTAAATCCAACATGGTTTGTAGTAGCTCTTTGAAACTTGACAAAATAAAGGAGTTCTCAGTTTTGTCGATATGGTTTGTTACCTCTTCAAGTAGCCCTAGGCACAGACTGTGGAAAAGCACTTTCATTGAGAGGGGTTCCCAAGCTTCTAAGAAATATAACGAGTTTCCGAAATACCAGCAAATATTTTTTCACCCAATCTTGATGATACTTGGTGGTAATGATCAGTACACAAATCCCACTTGGCTCACCAAATTTTGTTCTTCTAGGTTGAAGCGTTCGTCTACAGTAGCAGTTTTTATATTTAGGTTTCACTCTGTTCTCTCATTATAGATAGATGAATTTGGAACTCTAAATCCAAAATGGTTTGTAGTAGCTCTTTGAAACTTGACAAAATTAAAGGAGTTCTCATTTTTGTCTCTATGGTTTGTTTCCTCTTCAAGTAGCCCTAGGCACAGACTGTGGAAAAGCACTTTCATTGAGAGGGGTTGCCAAACTTCTAAGAAATAACGAGTTTCCAAAATACCAGCAAATATTTTTTCACCCTAATTTGATGATTCTTGGTGGTAACGATCAGTACACAAATCCCACTTGGCTCACGAAATTTTGTACTTCTAGTTTGAAGCTTTCGTCTACAGTAGCAGTTTTTATATTTAGGTTTCCCTCTGTTCTCTCCTATATAGATAGATGAATTTGGAACTCTAAATCCAACATGGTATGTAGTAGCTCTTTGAAACTTGACAAAATAAAGGAGTTCTCAATTTTGTCTCTATGGTTTGTTTCCTCTTAAAGTAGCCCTAGGCACAGACAGTGGAAAGCACTTGCATTGAGAGGGGTTGCCAAGCTTCGAAGAAATTACGAGTTTCCGAATACCAGCAAATATTTTTTCACCCAATCTTGATGATACTTGGTGCTAATGATCAGTACACAAATCGCACTTGGCTCACCAAATTTTGTTCTTCTAAGTTGAAGCGTTCGTCTACAGTAGCATTTTTTATATTTAGGTTTCCCTCTGTTCTCTCCTATATAGAAAGATGAATTTGGAACTCTAAATCCAACATGGTTTGTAGTAGCTCTTTGAAACTTGACAAAATAAAGGAGTTCTCTGTTTTGTGCTATGGTTTGTTCCTCTTCAAGTAGCCCTAGGCACAGACTGTGGAAAAGCACTTTAATTGAGAGGGGTTCCCAAGCTTCTAAGAAATAAACGAGTTTTCCGAAATACCAGCAAATATTTTTTCACCCAATCTTGATGATACTTGGTGGTAATGATCAGTACACAAATCCCACTTGGCTCACCAAATTTTGATCTTCTAGGTTGAAGCGTTCGTCTACAGTAGCAGTTTTTTATATTTAGGTTTCACTCTGTTCTCTCATATATAGATAGATTGAATTTGGAACTCTAAATCCAACATGGTTTGTAGTAGCTCTTTGAAACTTGATAAAATAAAGGAGTTCTCAGTTTTGTCTCTATGGTTTGTTTCCTCTTCACGTAGCCCTAGACACAGACTGTGGAAAAGCACTTTCATTGAGAGGGGTTGCCAAGCTTCTAAGAAATAACGAGTTTCCGAAATACCAGCAAATATTTTTTCACCCAAATTTGATGATTCTTGGTGGTAATGATCAGTACACAAATCCCACTTGGCTCACGAAATTTTGTTCTTCTAGTTTGAAACTTTCGTCTACAGTAGCAGTTTTTATATTTAGGTTTCCCTCTATTCTTTCCTATATAAATAGATGAATTTGGAACTCTAAATCCAACATGGATTGTAGTAGCTCTTTGAAACTTGACAAAATAAAGGAGTTCTCAATTTTGTCTCTATGGTTTGTTTCCTCTTCAAGTAGACCTAGGCAAAGACTATGGAAAAGCACTTTCATTGAGAGGGGTTGCCAAGCTTCTAAGAAATAACGAGTTACCGAAATATCAGCAAATATTTTTTCACCCAAATTTGATGATTCTTTTTGGTAATGATAAGTACACAAATCCCACTTCGCTCACCAAATTTTATTCTTCTAGGTTGAAGCGTTCGTCTAGAGTAGCAGTTTTTATATTTAGGTTTCCCTCTCTTCTCTCCTATATAGATAGATGAATTTGGAACTCTAAATCCAACATGGTTTGTAGTAGCTCTTTGAAACTTGACAAAATAAAGGAGTTCTCAGATTTGTCTCTATGGCTTGTTTCCTCTTCAAGTAGCCATAGGCGCAGACTGTGGAAAAGCACTTTCATTGAGAGGGGTTGCCAAGCTTCTAAGAAATAACGAGTTTCCGAAATACCAGCAAATATTTTTTCACCCAAATTTGATGATTCTTGGTTGTAATGATCAGTACACAAATCCCACATGGCTCACCAAATTTTGTTCTTCTAGGTTTAAGCGTTCGTTTACAGTAGCAGTTTTTATATTTAGGTTTCCCTCTGTTCTCTCCTATATAGATAGATGAATTTGGAACTCTAAATCCAACATGGTTTCTAGTAGCTGTTTGAAACTTGACAAAATAAAGGAGTTCTCAGTTTTGTCTTTATGGTTTGTTTCCTCTTCAAGTAGCCCTAGGCACAGACTGTGGAAAGCACTTTCATTGAGATGGGTTGCCAAGCTTCTAAGAAATAACGAGTTTCCGAAATACCAGCAAATATTTTTTCACCCAATCTTGATGATACTTGGTGGTAATGATCAGTACACAAATCCCACTTGGCTCACCAAATTTTGTTCTTCTAGGTTGAAGCGTTCGTGTACAGTAGCAGTTTTTATATTTAGGTTCATCTGTTCTCTCCTATATAGATAGATGAATTTGGAACTCTAAATCCAACATGGTTTGTAGTAGCTCTTTGAAACTTGAAAAAAATAAAGGAGTTCTCAGTTTTGTCTCTATGGTTTGTTTCCTCTTCAAGTAGCCCTAGGCACAGACTGTGGAAAAGCACTTTCATTGAGAGGGGTTGCCAAGCTTCTAGGAAATAACGAGTTTCCGAAAGACCAACAAATATTTTTTTAACCAAATTTGATGATTCTTGGTGGTAACGATCTGTACACAAATCCCACTTGGCTCACGAAATTTTGTACTTCTAGTTTGAAGCTTTCGTCTACAGTAGCAGTTTTTATATTTAGGTTTCCCTCTGTTCTCTCCTATATAGATAGATGAATTTGGAACTCTAAATCCAACATGGTATGTAGTAGCTTTTTGAAACTTGACAAAATAAAGGAGTTCTCAGTTTTGTCTCTATGGTTTGTTTCCTCTTAAAGTAGCCTTAGGCACAGACAGTGGAAAGCACTTGCATTGAGATGGGTTGCCAAGCTTCTAAGAAATAACGAGTTTCCGAAATACCAGCAAATATTTTTTCACCCAATCTAGTTGATACTTGGTGGTAATGATCAGTACACAAATCCCACTTTGCTCACCAAATTTTGTTCTTCTATTTTGAAGCGTTCGTCTACTGTAGCAGTTTTTATATTTAGGTTTCCCTTTGTTCTCTCGTATTTAGATAGATGAATTTGGAACTCTAAATCCAACATGGATTGTAGTAGCTCTTTGAAACTTGACAAAATAAAGGAGTTCTCAATTTTGTCTCTATGGTTTGTTTCCTCTTCAAGTAGCCCTAGGCACAGACTGTGGAAAAGCACTTTCATTGAGAAGGGTTGCCAAGCTTCTAAGAAATAACGAGTTACCGAAATATCAGCAAATATTTTTTCACCCAAATTTGATGATTCTTTTTGGTAATGATCAGTACACAATTCCCACTTGGCTCACAAAATTTTGTTCTTCTAGGTTGAAGCGTTCGTCTACAGTAGCAGTTTTTATATTTAGGTTTCCCTCTGTTCTCTCCTATATAGAAAGATGAATTTGGAACTCTAAATCCAACATGGTTTGTAGTAGCTCTTTGAAACTTGACAAAATAAAGGAGTTCTCAGTTTTGTCTCTATGGTTTGTTTCCTCTTCAAGTAGCCCTAGGCACAGACTGTGGAAAAGCACTTTCATTGAGAGGGGTTGCCAAGCTTCTAAGAAATAACGAGTTTCCGAAACACCAGCAAATATTTTTTCACCCAATCTTGATGATACTTGGTGGTAATGATCAGTACACAAATCCCACTTGGCTCACCAAATTTTGTTCTTCTAGGTTGAAGCGTTCGTCTACAGTAGCAGTTTTTATATTTAGGTTTCACTCTGTTCTCTCATATATAGATAGATGAATTTGGAACTCTAAATCCAACATGGTTTGTAGTACCTCTTTGAAACTTGACAAAATAAAGGAGTTCTCAGTTTTGTCTCTATGGTTTGTTTCCTCTTCAAGTAGCCCTAGGCACAGACTGTGTAAAAGCACTTTCATTGAGAGGGGTTGCCAAGCTTCTAAGAAATAACGAGTTTCCGAAATACCAGCAAATATTTTTTCACCCAAATTTGATGATTCTTGGTGGTAACGATCAGGACACAAATCCCACTTGGCTCACGAAATTTTGTACTTCTAGTTTGAAGCTTTCGTCTACAGTAGCAGTTTTTATATTTAGGTTCCCTCTGTTCTCTCCTATATAGATAGATGAATTTGGAACTCTAAATCCAACATGGTATGTAGTAGCTCTTTGAAACTTGACAAAATAAAGGAGTTCTCAGTTTTGTCTCTATGGTTTGTTTCCTCTTAAAGTAGCCCTAGGCACAGACAGTGGAAAGCACTTGCTTTGAGATGGGTTGCCAAGCATCTAAGAAATAACGAGTTTCCGAAATACCAGCAAATATTTTTTCACCCAATCTAGTTGATACTTGGTGGTAATGATCAGTACACAAATTCCACTTGGCTCACCAAATTTTGTTCTTCTAAGTTGAAGCGTTCGTCTACAGTAGCAGTTTTTATATTTAGGTTTCCCTCGATTCTCTGATATATAGATAGATGAATTTGGAACTATAAATCCAACATGGTTTGTAGTACATCTTTGAAACTTGACAAAATAAAGGAGTTCTCAGTTTTGTCTCTATGGTTTGTTTCCTCTTCAAGTAGCCCTAGGCACAGACTGTGGAAAGCACTTTCATTGAGAGGGGTTGCCAAGCTTCTACGAAATAACGAGTTTCTGAAATACCAGCAAATATTTTTTCACCCAATCTTGATAATACTTGGTGGTAATGATCAGTACACAAATCCCACATGGCTCACCAAATTTTGTTCTTCTAGGTTGAAGCTTTCGTCTACAGTAGCAGTTTTTATATTTAGGTTTCCCTTTGTTCTCTCGTATTTAGATAGATGAATTTGGAAATCTAAATCCAACATGGTTTGTAGTAGCTCTTTGAAACTTGACAAAATAAAGGAGTTCTCAGTTTTGTCGCTATGGTTTGTTTCCTCTTCAAGTAGCCCTAGGCACAGACTGTGGAAAAGCACTTTAATTGAGAGGGGTTCCCAAGCTTCTAAGAAATAACGAGTTTCCGAAATACCAGCAAATATTTTTTCACCCAAACTTGATGATACTTGGTGGTAATGATCAGTACACAAATTCCACTTGGCTCACGAAATTTTGTTCTTCTAGGTTGAAGCGTTCGTCTACAGTAGCAGTTTTTATATTTAGGTTTCCCTCGATTCTCTGATATATAGATAGATGAATTTGGAACTCTAAATCCAACATGGTTTGTAGTACATCTTTGAAACTTGACAAAATAAAGGAGTTCTCATTTTTTCTCTATGGTTTGTTTCCTCTTAAAGTAGCCCTAGGCACAGACTGTGGAAAGCACTTTCATTGAAATGGGTTGCCAAGCTTCTAAGAAATAACGAGTTTCCGAAATACCAGCAAATATTTTTTCACACAATCTAGTTGATACTTGGTGGTAATGATCAGTACACAAATCCCACTTGGCTCACCAAATTTTGTTCTTCTAGGTTGAAGCGTTCGTCTACAGTAGCAGTTTTTATATTTAGGTTTCTCTCTGTTCTCTCCTATATAGATAGATGAATTTGGAACTCTAAATCCAACATGGTTTGTCGTAGCTCTTTGAAACTTGACAAAATAAAGGAGTTCTCAGATTTGTCTCTATGGTTTGTTTCCTCTTCAAGTAGCCCTAGGCACAGACTGTGGAAAAGCACTTTCATTGAGAGGGGTTGCCAAGCTTCTAAGAAATTACGAGTTTCCGAAATACCAGCAAATATTTTTTCACCCAATCTTGATGATACTTGGTGGTAATGATCAGTACACAAATCCCACTTGGCTCACCAAATTTTGTTCTTCTAGGTTGAAGCGTTCGTCTACCGTAGCAGTTTTTATATTTAAGTTTCTCTCTGTTCTCTCCTATATAGATAGATGAATTTGGAACTCTAAATCCAACATGGTTTGTCGTAGCTCTTTGAAACTTGACAAAATAAAGGAGTTCTCCGATTTTTCTCTATGGTTTGTTTTTCTTCAAGTAGCCCTAGGCACAGACTGTGGAAAAGCACTTTCATTGAGAGGGGTTGCCAAACTTCTAAGAAATAACGAGTTTCCAAAATACCAGCAAATATTTTTTCACCCAATCTTGATGATACTTCGTGGTAATGATCAGTACAAAAATCCCACTTGGCTCACCAAATTTTGTTCTTCTAGGTTGAAGCGTTCGTCTACAGTAACAGTTTTTATATTTAGATTTCCCACTGTTCTCTCCAATATAGATAGATGAATTTAGAACTCTAAATCCAACATGGTTTGTAGTAGCTCTTTGAAACTTGACAAAATAAAGGAGTTCTCAGATTTGTCTCTATGGTTTGTTTCCTCTTCAAGTAGCCCTAGGCACAGAATGTGGAAAAGCACTTTCATTGAGATGGGTTGCCAAGCTTCTAATAAAGAACAAGTTTCCGAAATACCAGCAAATATTATTTCACCCAATCTTGATGATACTTGGTGGTAATGATCAGTACACAAATCCCACTTGGCTTACCAAATTTAGTTCTTCTAGGTTGAAGCGTTCGTCTACAGTAGCAATTTTTATATTTAGGTTTTCCTCTGTTCTCTCCTATACAGATAGATGAATTTGGAACTCTAAATCCAACATGGTTTGTAGTAGCTCTTTGAAACTTGACAAAATAAAGGAGTTCTCAGTTTGGTCTCTCTGGTTTGTTTCCTCTTCAAGTAGCCATAGGAACAGACTGTGGAAAAGGACCTTCATTGAGATGGGTTGCCAAGCTTCTAAGAAATATCGAGTTTCCGAAATAGCAGCAAATATTTTTTCACCCAAATTTGATGATTCTTCTTGGTAATGATCACTACACAAATCCCACTTGGCTCACCAAATTTTGTTCTTCTAGGTTGAAGCGTTCGTCTACAGTAGCAGTTTTTATATTTAGGTTTCCCTCTGTTCTCTCCTATATAGATAGATGAATTTGGAACTCTAAATCCAACATGGTTTGTAGTAGCTCTTTGAAACTTGACAAAATAAAGGAGTTCTCAGTTTTGTATCTATGGTTTGTTTCCTCTTCAAGTAGCCCTAGGCACAGACTGTGGAAAAGCACTTTCATTGAGAGGGGTTGCCAAGCTTCTAAGAAATAACGAATTTCGAAATAACAGCAAATATTTTTTCACCCAAATTTGATGATTCTTGGTGGTAATGATCAGTACACAAATCCCACTTGGCTCACGAAATTTTGTTCTTCTAGTTTGAAGCTTTCGTCTACAGTAGCAGTTTTTATATTTAGGTTTCCCTTTGTTCTCTCGTATTTAGATAGATGAATTTGGAAATCTAAATCCAACATGGTTTGTAGTAGCTCTTTGAAACTTGACAAAATAAAGGAGTTCTCAGTTTTGTCTCTATGGTTTGTTTCCTCTTCAGGTAGCCCTAGGCACAGACTGTGGAAAGCACTTTCATTGAGAGGGGTTGCCAAGCTTCTAAGAAATAACGAGTTTCCGAAATACCAACAAATATTTTTTCACCCAATCTTGATGATACTTGGTGGTAATGATCAGTACACAAATCCCACTTGGCTCACCAAATTTTGTTCTTCTAGTTTGAAGCGTTCGTCTACAGTAGCAGTTTTTATATTTAGGTTTCCCTCTGTTCTCTCCCATATAGATAGATGAATTTGGAACTCTAAATCCAACATGGTTTGTAGTAGCTCTTTGAAACTTGACAAAATAATGGAGTTCTCAGATTTGTCTTTATGGTTTGCTTCCTCTTCACATAGCCCTAGCCACAGACTGTGGAAAATCATTTTCATTGAGAGGGGTTGCCAAGCTTCTAAGAAATAACGAGTTTCCGAAATACCAGCAAATATTTTTTCACCCAATCTTGATGATACTTGGTGGTAATGATCAGTACACAAATTCCACTTGGCTCACCAAATTTTGTTCTTCTAAGTTGAAGCGTTCGTCTACAGTAGCAGTTTTTATATTTAGGTTTCCCTCGATTCTCTGATATATAGATAGATGAATTTGGAACTCTAAATCCAACATGGTTTGTAGTACATCTTTGAAACTTGACAAAATAAAGGAGTTCTCAGTTTTGTCTCTATGGTTTGTTTCCTCTTCAAGTAGCCCTAGGCACATACTGTGGAAAGCACTTTCATTGAGAGGGGTTGCCAAGCTTCTACGAAATAACGAGTTTCCGAAATACCAGCAAATATTTTTTCACCCAATCTTGATAATACTTGGTGGTAATGATCAGTACACAAATCCCACATGGCTCACCAAATTTTGTTCTTCTTGGTTGAAGCTTTCGTCTACAGTAGCAGTTTTTATATTTAGGTTTCCCTTTGTTCTCCCGTATTTAGATAGATGAATTTGGAAATCTAAATCCAACATGGTTTGTAGTAGCTCTTTGAAACTTGACAAAATAAAGGAGTTCTCAGTTTTGTCGCTATGGTTTGTTTCCTCTTCAAGTAGCCCTAGGCACAGACTGTGGAAAAGCACTTTAATTGAGAGGGGTTCCCAAGCTTCTAAGAAATAACGAGTTTCCGAAATACCAGCAAATATTTTTTCACCCAATCTTGATGATACTTGGTGGTAATGATCAGTACACAAATTCCACTTGGCTCACGAAATTTTGTTCTTCTAGGTTGAAGCGTTCGTCTACAGTAGCAGTTTTTATATTTAGGTTTCCCTCGATTCTCTGATATATAGATAGATGAATTTGGAACTCTAAATCCAACATGGTTTGTAGTACATCTTTGAAACTTGACAAAATAAAGGAGTTCTCAGTTTTGTCTTTATGGTTTGTTTCCTCTTAAAGTAGCCCTAGGCACAGACTGTGGAAAGCACTTTCATTGAGATGGGTTGCAAAGCTTCTAAGAAATAACGAGTTTCCGAAATACCAGCAAATATTTTTTCACAGAATCTAGTTGATACTTGGTGGTAATGATCAGTACACAAATCACACTTGGCTCACCAAATTTTGGTCTTCTAGGTTGAAGCGTTCGTCTACAGTAGCAGTTTTTATATTTAGGTTTCTCTCTGTTCTCCTCCTATATAGATAGATGAATTTGGAACTCTAAATCCAAAATTGTTTTTAGTAGCTCTTTGAAACTTGACAAAATAAAGGAGTTTTCAGATTTGTCTCTATGGTTTGTTTCCTCTTCAAAAGCCCTAGTCACAGACTGTGGAAAAGAACTTTCATTGAGAGGGGTTGCAAAGCTTATAAGAAAAAATGAGTTTCCGAAATACCAGCAAATATTTTTTCACCCAATCTTGATGATACTTGGTGTTAATGATCAGTACACAAATCCCACTTGGCTTACCAAATTTTGTTCTTCTAGGTTGAAGCGTTCGTCTACAGTAGCAGTTTTTATATTTAGGTTTCCCTCTGTTCTCTCCTATATTGATAGATGAATTTGGAACTCTAAATCCAACATGCTTTGCAGTAGCTCCTTGAAACTTGACAAAATAAAGGAGTTTTCAGTTTTGTCTCTATGGTTTGTTTCCTCTTCATGTAGCCCTAGGCACAGACGGTGGAAAAGCACTTTCATTGAGAGGGGTTGCCAAGCTTCTAAGAAATTACGAGTTTCGGAAATACCAGCAAATATTTTTTCACCCAATCTTGATGATACTTGGTGGTAATGATCAGTACACAAATCCCACTTGACTCACGAAATTTTGTTCTTCTAGGTTGAAGCGTTCGTCTACAGTAGCAGTTTTTATATTTAGGTTCATTAGTTATCTCCTATACAGATAGATGACTTTGGAACTCTAAATCCAACATGGTTTGTAGTAGCTCTTTGAAACTTGACAAAATAAAGGAGTTCTCAGTTTTTTCTCTATGGTTTGTTTCCTCTTCAAGTAGCCCTAGGCACAAACTGTGGAAACGCACTTTCATTGATAGGGGTTGCCAAGCTTCTAAGAAATAACGCGTTTCCGAAATACCAGCAAATATTTTTTCACCCAAATTTGATGATTCTTGGTGGTAACGATCAGTACACAAATCCCACTTGGCTCACGAAATTTTGTACTTCTAGTTTGAAGCTTTCGTCTACAGTAGCAGTTTTTATATTTAGGTTTCCATCTGTTCTCTCCTATATAGATAGATGAATTTGGAACTCTAAATCCAACATGGTATGTAGAAGCTCTTTGAAACTTGACAAAATAAAGGAGTTCTCAGTTTTGTCTCTATGGTTTGTTTCCTCTTAAAGTAGCCCTAGGCACAGACTGTGGAAAGCACTTGCATTGAGATGGGTTGCCAAGCTTCTAAAAAATAAAGCGTTTCCGAAATACCAGCAAATATTTTTTCACCCAGTCTAGTTGATACTTTGTGGTAATGATCAGTACACAAATCCCACTTTGCTCACCAAATTTTTGTTCTTCTATTTTGAAGCGTTCATCTACCGTAGCAGTTTTTATATTTAGGTTTCTCTCTGTTCTCTCCTATATAGATAGATGAATTTGGAACTCTAAATCCAACATGGTTTGTAGTAGCTCTTTGAAACTTGACAAAATAAAGGAGTTCTCCGATTTTTCTCTATGGTTTGTTTTTCTTCAAGTAGCCCTATGAACAGACTGTGGAAAAGCACTTTCATTGAGAGGGGTTGCCAAGCTTCTAAGAAATAACAAGTTTCCGAAATACAAGCAAATATTTTTTCACCCAAATTTGATGATTCTTTTTGATAATGATCAGTACACAAATCCCATTTGGCTCACCAAATTTTGTTCTTCTAGGTTGAAGCGTTCGTCTACAGTAGCATTTTTTATATTTAGGTTTCCCTCTGTTCTCTCCTATATAGATAGATGAATTTGGAACTCTAAATCCAACATGGTTTGTAGTAGCTCTTTGAAACTTGACAAAATAAAGGAGTTCTCAGATTTGTCTCTATGGTTTGTTTCCTCTTGAAAAGCCCTAGGCACAGACTGTGGTAAAGCACTTTCATTGAAAGGGGTTGCCAAGCTTATAAGAAAAAATGAGTTTCCGAAATACCAGCAAATATTTTTTCACCCAATCTTGATGATACTTGGTGGTAATGATCAGTACACAAATCCCACTTGGCTTACCAAATTTTGTTCTTCTAGGTTGAAGCGTTTGTCTACAGTAGCAGTTTATATATTTAGGTTTCCCTATGTTCTCTCCTATATTGATAGATGAATTTGGAACTCTAAATCCAACATGCTTTGTAGTAGCTCCTTGAAACTTGACAAAATAAAGGAGTTCTCAGTTTTGTCTCTATGGTTTGTTTCCTCTTCAAGTAGCCCTAGGCACAGACTGTGGAAAAGCACTTTCATTGAGAGGGGTTGCCAAGCTTCTAAGAAATTACGAGTTTCCGAAATACCAGCAAATATTTTTTCACCCAATCTTGATGATACTTGGTGGTAATGATCAGTACACAAATCCCACTTGGCTCACCAAATTTTGTTCTTCTAGGTTGAAGCGTTCGTCTACAGTAGCAGTTTTTATATTTAGGTTCATTAGTTCTCTCCTATATAGATAGATCAATTTGGAACTCTAAATCCAACATGGTTTGTAGTAGCTCTTTGAAACTTGACAAGATAAAGGAGTTCTCAGTTTTGTCTCTATGGTTTGTTTCCTCTTCAAGTAGCCCTAGGCACAGATTGTGGAAAAGCACTTTCATTGATAGGGGTTGCCAAGCTTCTAAGAAATAACGAGTTTCCGAAATACCAGCAAATATTTTTTCACCCAAATTTGATGATTCTTGGTGGTAACGATCAGTACACAAATCCCACTTGGCTCACCAAATTTTGTACTTCTAGTTTGAAGCTTTCGTCTACAGTAGCAGTTTTTATATTTAGGTTTCCATCTGTTCTCTCCTATATAGATAGATGAATTTGGAACTCTAAATCCAACATGGTATGTAGAAGCTCTTTGAAACTTGACAAAATAAAGGAGTTCTCAGTTTTGTCTCTATGGTTTGTTTCCTCTTCAAGTAGCCCTAGGCAAAGACTGTGGAAAGCACTTTCATTGAGATGGGTTGCCAATCTTCTAAGAAATAACGAGTTTCCGAAATACCAGCAAATATTTTTTCACACAATCTTGTTGATACTTGGTGGTAATGATCAGTACACAAATCACACTTGGCTCACCAAATTTTGGTCTTCTAGGTTGAAGCGTTCGTCTACAGTAGCAGTTTTTATATTTAGGTTTCTCTCTGTTCTCTCCTATATAGATAGATGAATTTGGAACTCTAAATCCAAAATTGTTTTTAGTAGCTCTTTGAAACTTGACAAAATAAAGGAGTTTTCAGATTTGTCTCTATGGTTTGTTTCCTCTTCAAAAGCCCTAGTCACAGACTGTGGAAAAGAACTTTCATTGAGAGGGGTTGCAAAGCTTATAAGAAAAAATGAGTTTCCGAAATACCAGCAAATATTTTTTCACCCAATCTTGATGATACTTGGTGTTAATGATCAGTACACAAATCCCACTTGGCTTACCAAATTTTGTTCTTCTAGGTTGAAGCGTTCGTCTACAGTAGCAGTTTTTATATTTAGGTTTCCCTCTGTTCTCTCCTATATTGATAGATGAATTTGGAACTCTAAATCCAACATGCTTTGCAGTAGCTCCTTGAAACTTGACAAAATAAAGGAGTTTTCAGTTTTCTCTCTATGGTTTGTTTCCTCTTCATGTAGCCCTAGGCACAGACGGTGGAAAAGCACTTTCATTGAGAGGGGTTGCCAAGCTTCTAAGAAATTACGAGTTTCGGAAATACCAGCAAATATTTTTTCACCCAATCTTGATGATACTTGGTGGTAATGATCAGTACACAAATCCCACTTGACTCACGAAATTTTGTTCTTCTAGGTTGAAGCGTTCGTCTACAGTAGCAGTTTTTATATTTAGGTTCATTAGTTATCTCCTATACAGATAGATGACTTTGGAACTCTAAATCCAACATGGTTTGTAGTAGCTCTTTGAAACTTGACAAAATAAAGGAGTTCTCAGTTTTTTCTCTATGGTTTGTTTCCTCTTCAAGTAGCCCTAGGCACAAACTGTGGAAACGCACTTTCATTGATAGGGGTTGCCAAGCTTCTAAGAAATAACGCGTTTCCGAAATACCAGCAAATATTTTTCACCCAAATTTGATGATTCTTGGTGGTAACGATCAGTACACAAATCCCACTTGGCTCACGAAATTTTGTACTTCTAGTTTGAAGCTTTCGTCTACAGTAGCAGTTTTTATATTTAGGTTTCCATCTGTTCTCTCCTATATAGATAGATGAATTTGGAACTCTAAATCCAACATGGTATGTAGAAGCTCTTTGAAACTTGACAAAATAAAGGAGTTCTCAGTTTTGTCTCTATGGTTTGTTTCCTCTTAAAGTAGCCCTAGGCAGAGACTGTGGAAAGCACTTGCATTGAGATGGGTTGCCAAGCTTCTAAAAAATAAAGAGTTTCCGAAATACCAGCAAATATTTTTTCACCCAGTCTAGTTGATACTTTGTGGTAATGATCAGTACACAAATCCCACTTTGCTCACCAAATTTTGTTCTTCTATTTTGAAGCGTTCATCTACCGTAGCAGTTTTTATATTTAGGTTTCTCTCTGTTCTCTCCTATATAGATAGATGAATTTGGAACTCTAAATCCAACATGGTTTGTAGTAGCTCTTTGAAACTTGACAAAATAAAGGAGTTCTCCGGTTTTTCTCTATGGTTTGTTTTTCTTCAAGTAGCCCTATGAACAGACTGTGGAAAAGCACTTTCATTGAGAGGGGTTGCCAAGCTTCTAAGAAATAACAAGTTTCCGAAATACAAGCAAATATTTTTTCACCCAAATTTGATGATTCTTTTTGATAATGATCAGTACACAAATCCCATTTGGCTCACCAAATTTTGTTCTTCTAGGTTGAAGCGTTCGTCTACAGTAGCATTTTTTATATTTAGGTTTCCCTCTGTTCTCTCCTATATAGATAGATGAATTTGGAACTCTAAATCCAACATGGTTTGTAGTAGCTCTTTGAAACTTGACAAAATAAAGGAGTTCTCAGATTTGTCTCTATGGTTTGTTTCCTCTTGAAAAGCCCTAGGCACAGACTGTGGTAAAGCACTTTCATTGAAAGGGTTGCCAAGCTTATAAGAAAAAATGAGTTTCCGAAATACCAGCAAATATTTTTTCACCCAATCTTGATGATACTTGGTGGTAATGATCAGTACACAAATCCCACTTGGCTTACCAAATTTTGTTCTTCTAGGTTGAAGCGTTTGTCTACAGTAGCAGTTTATATATTTAGGTTTCCCTATGTTCTCTCCTATATTGATAGATGAATTTGGAACTCTAAATCCAACATGCTTTGTAGTAGCTCCTTGAAACTTGACAAAATAAAGGAGTTCTCAGTTTTGTCTCTATGGTTTGTTTCCTCTTCAAGTAGCCCTAGGCACAGACTGTGGAAAAGCACTTTCATTGAGAGGGGTTGCCAAGCTTCTAAGAAATTACGAGTTTCCGAAATACCAGCAAATATTTTTTCACCCAATCTTGATGATACTTGGTGGTAATGATCAGTACACAAATCCCACTTGGCTCACCAAATTTTGTTCTTCTAGGTTGAAGCGTTCGTCTACAGTAGCAGTTTTTATATTTTAGGTTCATTAGTTCTCTCCTATATAGATAGATCAATTTGGAACTCTAAATCCAACATGGTTTGTAGTAGCTCTTTGAAACTTGACAAGATAAAGGAGTTCTCAGTTTTGTCTCTATGGTTTGTTTCCTCTTCAAGTAGCCCTAGGCACAGATTGTGGAAAAGCACTTTCATTGATAGGGGTTGCCAAGCTTCTAAGAAATAACGAGTTTCCGAAATACCAGCAAATATTTTTTCACCCAAATTTGATGATTCTTGGTGGTAACGATCAGTACACAAATCCCACTTGGCTCACCAAATTTTGTACTTCTAGTTTGAAGCTTTCGTCTACAGTAGCAGTTTTTATATTTAGGTTTCCATCTGTTCTCTCCTATATAGATAGATGAATTTGGAACTCTAAATCCAACATGGTATGTAGAAGCTCTTTGAAACTTGACAAAATAAAGGAGTTCTCAGTTTTGTCTCTATGATTTGTTTCCTCTTAAAGTAGCCCTAGGCACAGACTGTGCAAAGCACTTGCATTGAGATGGGTTGCCAAGCTTCTAAGAAATAACGAGTTTCCGAAATACCAGCAAATATTTTTTCACCCAATCTTGATGATACTTGGTGGTAATGATCAGTACACAAATCCCACGTGGCTTACCAAATTTTGTTCTTCTAGGTTGGAAGCGTTCGTCTACAGTAGCAGTTTTTATATTTAGGTTTCCCTCTGTTCTCTCCTATATAGATAGATGAATTTGGTACTCTAAATCCAGCATGGTTTCTAGTAGCTCTTTGAAACTTGAAAAAATAACGGACTTCTCAGTTTTGTCTCTATGGTTTGTTTCCTCTTCAAGTAGCCCTAGGCACAGACTGTGGAAAAGCACTTTCATTGAGAGGGGTTGCCAAGCTTCTAAGAAAAAACGAGTTTCCGAAATACCAGCAAATATTTTTTTCACCCAATCTTGATGATACTTCGTGGTAATGATCAGTACACAAATCCAACTTGGCTCACAAAATTTGTTCTTCTAGGTTGAAGCGTTCGTCTACAGTAGCAGTTTTTATATTTAGGTTTCCCTCTGTTCTCTCCTATATAGATAGATGAATTTGGAACTCTAAATCCAACATGGTTTGTAGTAGCTCTTTGAGACTTGACAAAATAAAGGAGCACTCAGTTTTCTCTCAATGGTTTGTTTCCTCTTCAAGTAGCCCTAGGCACACACTGTGGAAAAGCACTTTCATTGAGATGGGTTGCCAAGCTTCTAAGAAATAACGCGTTTCCGAAATACCAGCAAATATTTATTCACCCAAACTTGATGATACTTGGTGGTAATGATCAGTACACAAATCCCACTTGGGTCACCAAATTTTGTTCTTCTAGGTTGAAGCGTTCGTCTACAGTAGCAGTTTATATATTTAGGTTTCCCACTGTTCTCTCCTATATAGATAGATGAATTTGGAACTCTAAATCCAACATGGTTTGTAGTAGCTCTTTGAAACTTGACAAAATAAAGGAGTTCTCAGTTTTGTCTCTATGGTTTGTTTCCTCTTAAAGTAGCCCTAGGCACAGACTGTGGAAAGCACTTTCATTGAGATGGGTTGCCAAGCTTCTAAGAAATAACGAGTTTCCGAAATACCAGCAAATATTTTTTCACACAATCTAGTTGATGCTTGGTGGTAATGATCAGTACACAAATCCCACTTGGCTCACCAAATTTTGTTGTTCTAGGTTGAAGCGTTCGTCTACAGTAGCAGTTTTTATATTTTGGGTTCCTCTCTGTTCTCTCCTATATAGATAGATGAATTTGGAACTCTAAATCCAACATGGTTTGTAGTAGCTCTTTGAAACTTGACAAAATAAAGGAGTTCTCAGATTAGTCTCCATTGTTTGTTTCCTCTTCAAGTAGCCCTAGGCACAGACTGTGGAAAAGCACTTTGATTGAGAGGGGTTTCCAAGCTTCTAAGAAATAACGAGTTTTCCGAAATACCAGCAAATATTTTTTCACCCAATCTTGATGATACTTGGTAGTAATGATAAGTACACAAATCCCACTTGGCTTACCAAATTTTGTTCTTCTAGGTTGAAGCGTTCGTCTACAGTAGCAGTTTTTATATTTAGGTTTCCCTCTGTTCTCTCCTATATAGATAGATGAATTTGGAACTCTAAATCCAACATGCTTTGTAGTAGCTACTTGAAACTTGACAAAATAAAGGAGTTCTCAGTTTTGTCTCTATGGTTTGGTTCCTCTTCAAGTAGCCCTAGGCAAACACTGTGGAAAAGCACTTTCACTGAGAGGGTTTGCCAAGCTTCTAAGAAATTACGAGTTTCCGAAATACCAGCAAATATTTTTTCATCCAATCTTGATGATACTTGGTGGTAATGATCAGTACCCACATCCCACTTGGCTCACCAAATTTTGTTCTTCTAGGATGAAGCATTCGTCTACAGTAGCAGTTTTTATATTTCGTTCCCCTCTGTTCTCTCCTATATAGATAGATGAATTTGGAACTCTAAATCCAACATGGTTTGTAGTAGCTCTTTGAAACTTGAAAAAATAAAGGAGTTCTCAGTTTTGTCTCTATGGTTTGTTTCCTCTTCAAGTAGCCCTAGGCACAGACTGTGGACAAGCACTTACATTGAGAGGGGTTGCCAAGCTTCTAAGAAATAACGAGTTTCCGAAATACCAGCATATATTTTTTCACCCAATCTTGATGATACTTGGTGGTAATGATCAGTACACAAATCCCACGTGGCTTACCAAATTTTGTTCTTCTAGGTTGAAGCGTTCGTCTACAGTAGCAGTTTTTATATTTAGGTTTCCCTCTGTTCTCTCCTATATAGATAGATGAATTTGGAACTCTAAATCCAACATGCTTTGTAGTAGCTCCTTGAAACTTGACAAAATAAAGGAGTTCTCAGTTTTGTCTCTATGGTTTGGTTCCTCTTCAAGTAGCCCTAGGCACAGACTGTGGAAAAGCACTTTCACTGAGAGGGTTTGCCAAGCTTCTAAGAAATTACGAGTTTCCGAAATACCAGCAAATATTTTTTCACCCAATCTTGATGATACTTGGTGGTAATGATCAGTACCCAAATCCCACTTGGCTCACCAAATTTTGTTCTTCTAGGATCAAGCATTCGTCTACAGTAGCAGTTTTTATATTTCGTTCCCCTCTGTTCTCTCCTATATAGATAGATGAATTTGGAACTCTAAATCCAGCATGGTTTGTAATAGCTCTTTGAAACTTGACAAAATAAAGAAATTCCCTGTTTTGTCTCTATGGTTTGTTTCCTCTTCAATTAGCCCTAGGCACAGACTGTGGAAAAGCACTTTCATTGAGAGGGGTTGCCAAGCTTCTAAGAAATAACGAGTTTCCGAAATACCAGCAAATATTTTTTCACCCAAATTTTATGATACTTGGTGGTAATGATCAGTACACAATTCCCACTTGGCTTACCAAATTTTGTTCTTCTAAGTTGAAGCGTTCGTCTACAGTAGCAGTTTTTATATTTAGGTTTCCCTCTGTTCTCTCCTATATAGATAGATGAATTTGGAACTCTAAATCCAACATGGTTTGTAGTAGCGCTTTGAAACTTGACAAAATAAAGGAGTTCTCAGATTTGTCTCTATGGTTTGTTTCCTCTTCTCATAGCCCTAGGCACAGACTGTGGAAAAGCATTTTCATTGAGAGGGGTTGCCAAGCTTCTAAGAAATAACGAGTTTCCGAAATACCAGCAAATATTTTTTCACCCAATCTTGATGATACTTGGTGGTAGTGATCAGTACACAAATCCCACTTGGCTCACCACAATTTGTTCTTCTAGGTTTAAGCGTTCGTCTACAGTAGCAGTTTTTATATTTAGGTTTCCCTCTGTTCTCTCCTATACAGATAGATGAATTTGGATCTCTAAATCAAACATGGTTTTAGTAGCTATTTGACTCTTGACAAAATAAAGGAGTTCTCAGTTTGGTCTCTCTGGTTTGTTTCCTCTTCAAGTAGCCCTAGGAACAGACTGTGGAAATGCACTTTCATTGAGATGGGTTGACAAGCTTCTAAGAAATATCGAGTTTCCGAAATACCAGCAAATATTTTTTCACCCAAACTTGATGATACTTGGTGGTAATGATCAGCACACAAATCCCACTTGGCTCACCAAATTTTGTTCATCTAGGATGAAGCATTCGTGTACAGTAGCAGTTTTTATATTTAGGTGTCCCTCTGTTCTCTCCTATATAGATAGATGAATTTGGAACTCTAAATCCAACATAGATTGTAGTAGCTCTTTGAAACTTGACAAAATAAAGGAGTTCTCAATTTTGTCTCTATGGTTTGTTTCCTCTTCAAGTAGCCCTAGGCACAGACTGTGGAAAAGCACTTGCATTGAGAGGGGTTGCCAAGCTTCTAAGAAATAACGAGTTTCCGAAATACCAGCAAATATTTTTTCACCCAAATTTGATGATTCTTTTTGGTAATGATCAGTACACAAATCCCACTTGGCTCACCAAATTTTGTTCTTCTAGGTGAAGCGTTCGTCTACAGTAGAAGTTTTTATATTTAGGTTTCCTCTGTTCTCTCCTATATAGATAGATGAATTTGGAACTCTAAATCCAACATGGTTTGTAGTAGCTCTTTGAAACTTGACAAAATAAAGAAGTTCTCAGTTTTGTCTCTATGGTTTGTTTCCTCTTAAAGTAGCCCTAGGCACAGACTGTGGAAAGCACTTTCATTGAGATGGGTTGCAAAGCTTCTAAGAAATAACGAGTTTCCGAAATACCAGCAAATATTTTTTCACAGAATCTAGTTGATACTTGGTGGTAATGATCAGTACACAAATCCCACTTGTCTTACCAAATTTTGTTCTTTTAAGTTGAAGCGTTCGTCTACAGTAGGAGTTTTTATATTTAGGTTTCCCTCTGTTCTCTCCTATATAGATAGATGAATTTGGAACTCTAAATCCAACATGGTTTGTAGTAGCTCTTTGAAACTTGACAAAATAATGGAGTCTCAGATTTGTCTCTATGGTTTGTATCCTCTTCACTTAGCCCTAGTCACAGACTGTGGAAAATCATTTTCATTGAGAGGGGTTGCCAAGCTTCTAAGAAATAACGAGTTTCCGAAATACCAGCAAATATTTTTTCACCCAATCTTGATGATATTTGGAGGTAATGATCAGTACACAAATTCCACTTGGCTAACCAAACTTTGTTCTTCTAGGTTGAAGCGTTCGTCTACAGTAGCAGTTTTTATATTTAGGTTTTCCTCTGTTCTCTCATATATAGATAGATGAATTTAGAACTCTAAATCCAACATGGTTTATAGTAGCTCTTTGAAACTTAACAAAATAAAGGAGTTCTCAGTTTTGTCTCTATGGTTTGTTTCCTTTTCAAGTAGCCCTAGTCACAGACTGTGGAAAAGCACTTTCATTGAAAGGGGTTGCCAAGCTTCTAAGAAATAACGAGTTTCTGAAATCCAGCAAATATTTTTTCACCCAAATTTGATGATTCTTGGTGGTAATGATCAGTACACAAATCCCACTTGGCTCACGAAGTTTTGTTCTGCTAGTTTGAAGCTTTCGTATACAGTAGCAGTTTTTATATTTAGGTTTCCCTCTGTTCTCTCCTATATAGATAGATGTATTTGGAAATCTAAATCCAACATGGTTTGTAGTAGCTCTTTGAAACTTGACAAAATAAAGGAGTTCTCAGTTTGTCTCTATGGTTTGTTTCCTCTTAAAGTAGACCTAGTCCCAGACTGTGGAAATCACTTTCATTGAGATGGGTTGCCAAGCTTCTAAGAAATAACGAGTTTCCGAAATACCAGCAAATATTTTTTCACACAATCTTGTTGATACTTGGTGGTAATGATCAGTACACAAATCCCACTTGGCAAACAAAATTTTGTTCTTCTAGGTTGAAGCGTTTGTCTACAGTAGCAGTTTTTATATTTAGGTTTCTCTCTATTCTCTCCTATATAGATAGATGAATTTGGAACTCTAAATCCAACATGGTTTGTAGTAGCTCTTTGAAAATTGACAAATTAAAGGAGTTCTCAGTTTTGTCTCTAAGGTTTGTTTCCTCTTCAAGTAGCCCTAGGCACAGACTGTGGAAAAGCACTTTTATTGAGAGGGGTTGCCAAGCTTCTAAGAAATAACGAGTTTCCGAAATACCAGCAAATATTTTTTCCCCCAATCTTGATGATACTTGGTGGTAATGATCAGTACACAAATCCCACTTGGCTTACCAAATTTTGTTCTTCTAGGTTGAAGCGTTCGTCTACAGTAGCAGTTTTTATATTTAGGTTTCCCTCTGTTCTCTCCTTTATAGATAGATGAATTTGGAACTCTAAATCCAACATGCTTTGTAGTAGCTCCTTGAAACTTGACAAAATAAAGGAGTTCTCAGTTTTGTCTCTATGGTTTGGTTCCTCTTCAAGTAGCCCTAGGCACAGACTGTGGAAAAGCACATTCACTGAGAGGGTTTGCCAAGATTCTAAGAAATTACGAGTTTCCGAAATACCAGCAAATATTTTTTCACCCAATCTTGATGATACTTAGTGGTAATGATCAGTACCCAAATCCCACTTGGCTCACCAAATTTTGTTCTTCTAGGATGAAGCATTCGTCTACAGTAGCAGTTTTTATATTTCGTTCCCCTCTGTTCTCTCCTATATAGATAGATGAATTTGGAACTCTAAATCCAGCATGGTTTCTAGTAGCTCTTTGAAACTTGAAAAAATAACGGACTTCTCAGTTTTGTCTCTATGGTTTGTTTCCTCTTCAAGTAGCCCTAGGCACAGACTGTGGAAAAGCACTTTCATTGAGAGGGGTTGCCAAGCTTCTAAGAAAAAACGAGTTTCCGAAATACCAGCAAATATTTTTTCACCCAATCTTGATGATACTTCGTGGTAATGATCAGTACACAAATCCCACTTGGCTCACAAAATTTTGTTCTTCTAGGTTGAAGCGTTCGTCTACAGTAGCAGTTTTTATATTTAGGTTTCCCTCTGTTATCTCATATATAGATAGATGAATTTGGAACTCTAAATCCAACATGGTTTGTAGTAGCTCTTTGAGACTTGACAAAATAAAGGAGCTCTCAGTTTTGTCTCTATGGTTTGTTTCCTCTTCAAGTAGCCCTAGGCACACACTGTGGAAAAGCACTTTCATTGAGATGGGTTGCCAAGCTTCTACGAAATAACGAATTTCCAAAATACCAGCAAATATTTATTCACCCTAACTTGATGATACTTGGTGGTAATGATCAGTACACAAGTCCCACTTGGGTCACCAAATTTTGTTCTTCTAGGTTGAAGCGTTCGTCTACAGTAGCAGTTTATATATTTAGGTTTCCCACTGTTCTCTCCTATATAGATAGATGAATTTGGAACTCTAAATCCAACATGGTTTGTAGTAGCTCTTTGAAACTTGACAAAATAAAGGAGTTCTCAGTTTTGTCTCTATGGTTTGTTTCCTCTTCAAGTAGCCCTGTGCACAGACTGTGGAAAGCACTTTCATTGAGATTGGTTGCCAAGCTTCTAAAAAATAACGAGTTTCCGAAATACCAGCAAATATTTTTTCACCCAATCTTGATGATACTTGGTGGGAGTGATCAGTACACAAATCCCACTTGGCTCACCACATTTTGTTCTTCTAGGTTGAAGCTTTCGTCTACAGTAGCAGTTTTTATATTTAGATTTCTCTCTGTTCTCACCTATAGAGATAGATGAATTTGAAATTCTAAATCCAACATGGTTTGTAGTAGCTCTTTGAAACTTGACAAAATAAAGGAGTTCTCAGTTTTTTCTCTATGGTTTGTTTCCTCTTCATGTAGCCCTTGGCACAGACTGTGGAAAGGCACTTTCATTGAGATGGGTTGCCAAGCTTCTAAGAAATATCGAGTTTCCAAAATACCAGCAAATATTTTTTCAACCAAACTTGATGATACTTGGTGGTAATGATGAGTACACACATCCCACTTGGCTCACCAAATTTTGTTCTTCTAGGTTGAAGCGTTCGTCTACAGTAGCAGTTTTTATATTTAGGTTTCTCTCTGTTCTCTCCTATATAGATAGATGAATTTGGAACTCTAAATCCAACATGGTTTGTAGTAGCTCTTTGAAACTTGACAAAATAAAGGAGTTCTCAGTTTTGTCTCTATTGTTTGTTTCCTCTTCAAGTAACCTTAGGCACAGACTGTGGAAAAGCACTTTCATTGAGAGGGGTTGCCAATCTTCTAAGAAAAAACGAGTTTCCGAAATACCAGCAAATATTTTTCACCCAAGCTTGATGATACTTCGTGGTAATGATCAGTACACAAATCCCAATTGGCTCACAAAATTTTGTTCTTCTAGGTTGAAGCGTTCGTCGACAGTAGCAGTTTTTATATTTAGGTTTCCCTCTGTTATCTCATATATAGATAGATGAATTTGGAACTCTAAATCCAACATGGTTTGTAGTAGCTCTTTGAGACTTGACAAAATAAAGGAGCTCTCAGTTTTGTCTCTATGGTTTGTTTCCTCGTCAAGTAGCCCTAGGCACACACTGTGGAAGAGCACTTTCATTGAGATGGGTTGCCAAGCTTCTAAGAAATAACGAGTTTCCAAAATACTAGCAAATATTTATTCACCCAATCTTGATGATACTTGTTGGTAATGATCAGTACACAAATCCCACTTGGGTCACCAAATTTTGTTCTTCTAGGTTGAAGCGTTCGTCTACAGTAACAGTTTTTATATTTAGGTTTCCCTCGATTCTCTGATATATAGATAGAAATATTTGGAAATCTAAATCCAACATGGTTTGTAGTACATTTTTGAAACTTGACAAAATAAAGGAGTACTCAGTTTTGTCTCTATGGTTTGTTTCCTCTTCAAGTAGCCCTAGGCACAGACTGTGGAAAGCACTTTCATTGAGAGGGGTTGCCATGCTTCTAAGAAATAACGAGTTTCCGAAATACCAGCAAATATTTTTTCACCCAAACTTGATAATACTTGTTGGTAATGATCAGTACACAAATCCCACTTGGATCACCAAATTTTGTTCTTCTAAGTTGAAGCGTTCGTCTACAGTAGCAGTTTTTATATTTATTTTTCCCTCTGTTCTCTCCCATATAGATAGATGAATTTGGAACTCTAAATACAACATGGTTTGTAGTAGCTCTTTGAAACTTGACAAAAAAAAGGGGTTCTCAGTTTTGTCTCTATGGTTTGTTTCCTCTTCAAGTAGCCCTAGGCACAGCCTGTTTAAAAGCATGTTCATTGAGAGGGGTTGCCAAGCTTCTAAGAAATAATGATTTTCCGAAATACCAGCAAATATATTTTCACCCAATCTTGATGATACTTGGTGCTAATGATCTGTACACAAATCGCACTTGGCTCACCAAATTTTGTTCTTCTAGGTTGAAGCGTTCGTCTACAGTAGCAGTTTTTATATTTAGGTTTTCCTCTGTTCTCTCATATATAGATAGATGAATTTGGAACTCTAAATCCAACATGGTTTATAGTAGCTCTTTGAAACTTAACAAAATAAAGGAGTTCTCAGTTTTGTCTCTATGGTTTGTTTCCTCTTCAAGTAGCCCTAGTCACAGACTTTGGAAAAGCACTTTCATTGAGAGGGGTTGCCAAGCTCTAAGAAATAACGAGTTTCCGAAATACCAGCAAATATTTTTTCACCCAAATTTGATGATTCTTGGTGGTAATGATCAGTACACAAATCCCACTTGGCTCACGAAGTTTTGTTCTGCTAGTTTGAAGCTTTCGTCTACAGTAGCAGTTTTTATATTTAGGTTTCCCTCTGTACTCTCCTATATAGATAGATGAATTTGGAAATCTAAATCCAACATGGTTTGTAGTAGCTCTTTGAAACTTGACAAAAAAGGAGTTCTCAGTTTGTCTCTATGGTTTGGTTCCTCTTCAAGTAGCCCTAGGCACAGACTGTGGAAAAGCACTTTCACTGAGAGGGTTTGCCAATCTTCTAAGAAATTACGAGTTTCCGAAATACCAGCAAATATTTTTTCACCCAATCTTGATGATACTTGGTGGTAATGATCAGTACCCTAATCCCACTTAGCTCACCAAATTTTGTTCTTCTAGGATGAAGCATTCGTCTAGAGTAGCAGTTTTTATATTTCGATCCCCTCTGTTCTCTCCTATATAGATAGAAATATTTGGAACTCTAAATCCAGCATGGTTTGTAGTAGCTCTTTGAAACTTGACAAAATAAAGAACTTTCCTGTTTTGTCTCTATGGTTTGTTTCCTCTTCAAGTAGCCCTAGGAACTGACTGTGGAAAAGCACTTTCATTGAGATGGGTTGCCAAGCTTCTAAGAAATATCGAGTTTCCAAAATACCAGCAAATATTTTTTCACCCAAACTTGATGATACTTGGTGGTAATGATGAGTACACACATCCCACTTGGCTCACCAAATTTGTTCTTCAAGGTTGAAGCGTTCATCTACAGTAGCAGTTTTTATATTTAGGTTTCTCTCTGTTCTCTCCTATATAGATAGATGAATTTGGAACTCTAAATCCAACATGGTTTGTAGTAGCTCTTTGAAACTTGACAAAATAAAGAAATTCCCTGTTTTGTCTCTATGGTTTGTTTCCTCTTCAAGTAGCCCTAGGCACAGACTGTGGAAAAGCACTTTCATTGAGAGGGGTTGCCAAGCTTCTAAGAAATAACGAGTTTCCGAAATACCAGCAAATATTTTTTCACCCAAATTTGATGATTCTTGGTGTTAATGATCAGTACACAAATCCCACTTGGCTCACCAAATTTTGTTCTTCTAGGTTGAAGCGTTCATCTACAGTAGCCGTTTTTATATTTAGGTTTCCCTCTGTTCTCTCCTATATAGATAGATGAATTTAGAACTCTAAATCCAACATGGTTTGTAGTAGCTCTTTGAAACTTGACAAAATAAAGGAGTTCTCAGTATTGTCTCTATGGTTTATTTCCTCTTAAAGTAGACCTAGGCACAGACTGTGGAAAGCACTTTCATTGAGATGGGTTGCCAAGCTTCTAAGAAATAACGAGTTTCCGAAATACCAGCAAATATTTTTTTACCCAATCTTGATGATACTTGGTGCTAATGATCAGTACACAAATCGCACTTGGCTCACCAAATTTTGTTCTTCTAGGTTGAAGCGTTCGTCTACAGTAGCAGTTTTTATAATTAGGTTTTCTTTGTTCTCTCCTATATAGATAGATGAATTTGGAACTCTAAATCCAACATGGTTTCTAGTAGCTCTTTGAAACTTGAAAAAATAACGGAGTTCTCAGTTTTGTCTCTATGGTTTGTTTCCTCTTCAAGTAGCCCTAGGCACAGACTGTGGAAAAGCACTTTCATTGAGAGGGGTTGCCAATCTTCTAAGAAAAAACGAGTTTCCGAAATACCAGCAAATATTTTTTCACCCAAGCTTGATGATACTTCGTGGTAATGATCAGTACACAAATCCCAATTGGCTCACAAAATTTTGTTCTTCTAGGTTGAAGCGTTCGTCGACAGTAGCAGTTTTTATATTTAGGTTTCCCTCTGTTATCTCATATATAGATAATGAATTTGGAACTCTAAATCCAACATGGTTTGTAGTAGCTCTTTGAGACTTGACAAAATAAAGGAGCTCTCAGTTTTGTCTCTATGGTTTGTTTCCTCTTCAAGTAGCCCTAGGCACACACTGTGGAAAAGCACTTTCATTGAGATGGGTTGCCAAGCTTCTAAGAAATAACGAGTTTCCAAAATAAGAGCAAATATTTATTCACCCAATCTTGATGATACTTGGTGGTAATGATCAGTACACAAATCCCACTTGGGTCACCAAATTTTGTTCTTCTAGGTTGAAGCGTTCGTATATAGTAACAGTTTTTATATTTAGGTTTCCCTCGATTCTCTGATATATAGATAGAAATATTTGGAAATCTAAATCCAACATGGTTTGTAGTACATCTTTGAAACTTGACAAAATAAAGGAGTACTCAGTTTTGTCTCTATGGTTTGTTTCCTCTTCAAGTAGCCCTAGGCACAGACTGTGGAAAGCACTTTCATTGAGAGGGGTTGCCATGCTTCTAAGAAATAACGAGTTTCCGAAATACCAGCAAATATTTTTTCACCCAAATTTGATGATTCTTGGTGGTAATGATCAGTAAACAAATCCCACTTGGCTCACGAAGTTTTGTTCTGCTAGTTTGAAGCTTTCGTCTACAGTAGCAGTTTTTATATTTAGGTTTCCCTCTGTTCTCTCCTATATAGATAGATGAATTTGGAAATCTAAATCCAACATGGTTTGTAGTAGCTCTTTGAAACTTGACAAAAAAGGAGTTCTCAGTTTGTCTCTATGGTTTGGTTCCTCTTCAAGCAGCCCTAGGCACAGACTGTGGAAAAGCACTTTCACTGAGAGGGTTTGCCAATCTTCTAAGAAATTACGAGTTTCCGAAACACCAGCAAATATTTTTTCACCCAATCTTGATGATACTTGGTGGTAATGATCAGTACCCAAATCCCACTTAGCTCACCAAATTTTGTTCTTCTAGGATGAAGCATTCGTCAAGAGTAGCAGTTTTTATATTTCGATCCCCTCTGTTCTCTCCTATATAGATAGAAATATTTGGAACTCTAAATCCATCATGGTTTGTAGTAGCTCTTTGAAACTTGACAAAATAAAGAACTTTCCTGTTTTGTCTCTATGGTTTGTTTCCTCTTCAAGTAGCCCTAGGAACTGACTGTGGAAAAGCACTTTCATTGAGATGGGTTGCCAAGCTTCTAAGAAATATCGAGTTTCCAAAATACCAGCAAATATTTTTTCACCCAAACTTATGATACTTGGTGGTAATGATGAGTACACACATCCCACTTGGCTCACCAAATTTTGTTCTTCTAGGTTGAAGCGTTCGTCTACAGTAGCAGTATTTATATTTAGGTTTCTCTCTGTTCTCTCCTATATAGATAGATGAATTTGGAACTCTAAATCCAAC
>NW_027516774.1:0-53336 GCF_048772815.1 Callospermophilus lateralis
TCATTTTTATACATATGAATAATCAGTTTTCCTATTGCAAATTTTTGAAAAAAAAAACTATCCTTTCTGCACTGTGTTTTTGGCATCTTTGTCAGGGATCAGATGAGAATAGGTGTCTGTCTTTGTCTCTGTGTTTTCTAGTCTGTATCAGTAACAATAGAAAAATGCAAGTCAAAACTACTCTGAGATTTATCTCATACCATTCTGAATGACAGTCATCAAGAATACAAATAATAATAAACCCTAGAGAAGATGTGGAGGAAAAGAAACACTTTTACACTGTTGACATTATAAATTAGTTAACCATAATGAAAATCAGTATTGACATTTCTCAAGACTAGACATGGAACGACCCATTTGACTCAGCCCTGGCACTGTTCAGTATTTAAATGGAAGAACTAAATTCAACATATGATAGTGATACATGCATACCCATGGTTATGGCAGCATGATTCACAATATGCAAGCTATAGAACCAATGATGGTGTCCATCCATGGATGGATGATTTTAAAAAAATATGGTGGAGCTGGGGATGTGGCTCAAGCAGTAGCATGCTCACCTGGCATGCATGGGGTGCTGGGTTCGATCCTCAGCATCACATAAAAACAAAATAAAGATGTTGTGTCCACTGAAAACTAAAAAAATAGTATTAAAAATCAATCTCTCTCTCTCTCTCTCTCTCTCTCTCTCTCTCTCTCTCTCTCTCTCTCTCTCTTCTCTTAAAACAAAGAAAATATGGTACACACACAAGATGTATTTTTATTTAGCTAGGAAGAATAAATAACTTATGCCAATTGAAGGAAAATAGATGAAACAGGAATCCACTATGTTAAGTGAAAGGAGGAGAACTGAGAAGTTAAAAATCATGTTTTCATTCCCATGTGGAAGCCAGAGAAGAAAAAAAATCCAGAGGAAAAGGAATTCCATGAAAACAACAGGAAGATCAGAAGAGGAAAGGGATTGGGGGGTAAAGGCAGACAGAAAAGAGGGAAATACTAGGGAGTGATGTCAGCCATATTACATGGCTATATTATCTACATATATAATATGTTACTACAAATACAATCATTATGTACAAGTATAATGTACCAATTAAAAATGGAAAAAGATACAAAAAAATGAGCTACTACTACACATTAGTTATCTGAATTACACAGATACTTTTATTTAAAAGTCCAATGAGCAAAGCTGTGATGTTTTAGGATTACCAATTCATTCTAAACAAACAGTAGTAAATATAATTTCTTTTATTCTCCTCTTATTTTGTCATGTTCATTGCTTAATTTTTGTTTTTATTTTCATTTCACAAAAAAAGTTAAAGCAGTGCATTTTCATGGAGAAATGGAATGAAACATCAAATGATTTTACTTTGTTGGGGTTGTTTCCTCAAAACCAAACTGGCCTACTTCTCTTGCTCCTGGTCATCTTTGTGTTTGTTCTCGCCTGTTTGGGGAACTCAGGAATGACTGCCCTCATCTTCTTGGACCCACGGCTCCACACCCCCATGTACTTTCTCCTCAGCCAGCTCTCCCTCATGGACCTGATGTACATTTCCTCCACGGTCCCCAAGATGGCCATCAACTTCCTCTCTGGCCAGAAGAGCATCTCCTTCCTGGGCTGTGGTGTGCAAAGCTTCTTCTTCCTGACCATGGCTGGCTCAGAAGGTTTAATCCTGGCCTCCATGGCCTATGACCGCTTTGTGGCCATTTGCAACCCCCTCCACTACCCCATCCGCATGAGTAAGAGGTTGTGTGGGAAGATGATCCTGGGGTCCTGGACACTGGGCTCCATCAACTCCCTGGCACATACTGTCTATGCCCTTCATCTTCCTTATTGCAGGTCCAGGGCCATCAATCATTTCTTCTGTGATGTGCCTGCCATGTTGCCACTGGCCTGTGTAGATACCTGGGTCTATGAGTACATGGTGTTTGTGAGCACAAGCCTGTTTCTCCTTGTTCCTTTCCTTGGCATCAATGCCTCCTATGGACGGGTCCTTTTTGCTGTCTTCCACATGCGCTCAAAAGAGGGAAGAAAAAAGGCCTTCACCACATGCTCAGCACATTTAACTGTGGTGACATTTTACTACACACCTTTTGTCTACACTTACCTCCGTCCCAGGAGTCTCCGCTCCCCAGCAGAGGATAAGATCCTTGCAGTCTTCTACACCATCCTCACCCCCATGCTCAATCCCATCATCTACAGCCTAAGAAACAAAGAGGTGCTGGGGGCCATGAGAAAAGTGTGTGGGATGCTCTCCCTCAGGAAGAAGTGAGCATGGTTGTCCCTGCTTCTCTGCATGGCTTCTCTCCATACAGACTGAAAAAAATCAAGAGCACTGCTGACCTATAGATGTATAATGTAATCGACATCTATAATTAGATTTCTAGTGACACTTTTGTCAGTAAAATTAATTTAACTAATATATTGATCAATATAAACAAACATAATAATAATTAATGACTTTAATGGAAAACATTAAATTAACAATGGGGATATTAATCACATTTTATTTTGTGCCATTATAAGTTATCATATACCTTATATGTTCTTCTAAAGTAATAATGTTCATACTGATGTTGATATGTAATCACATCTAAATGCTTTGAATGAAATTCTATTGTTTGTATACTTTGTTTTTCTCCTATTTTGTCAATTATGTGTCTAATTCTTACTTATAGCCCCCAAGCCCTAGCAACTTGGACTATAAACCCTTCAAGTGTCCCACAAACACATGGGGCCAGTGTCTACAAAATTACAGGACTTCTGGGAGAATCAAATTCCTCTCCGTCAGAGAAGTTGATGGGATCAGATGTATTAACACCTCACCATCCATAATCACATCCCTGAGACAAACTAGTTTTTCAAGTTCAGGCCATTCCCTAACAGGTGGCCTGGACCCTCCCTTATCACAGAAGCTATCACAACTCAGTTACCCTGGCAACCAAACAAAAATATCACCAAAAAAGATAATTTGCTGATGTCTTGAAAGGGTGCTAAAACAAGTAAGTTGGCAGAAAACTGAGGAACATTCAGGGACCCAATGTCCTCAGTGAGCACCACCCCATCTCTGGAGGAGGTCCATGCACTTCCTGTGCTGTCAGTAAAAAGTCAGAAGGTGGACTTGGGCAGAACTGTGGAAATTTCCCTGGTACTTCCAGTAAAACTGGAAGGCAGAAAGGCATGTTGTCTCACTCCTATCTGAGAGAACCATCTCTCTTCCTTGAGACTGTCCCTTTTCTCTTCTCTATCCCTTATAATAAAACCATAACTGTTACTTTGAGAACCTTGCCTAAAATCTTTCAGACTTGATGGCAAAAATTGGGGCTTGAAGGGGGCTTCCTAGGGCCCCAGTTTCCCTGATGATTCCTGCTCTGAAACACTTAAGAGTTAGGCAAACCACGATGGTTACCTGCCTGGTCCTGGCCTGCCTTGGTGGTCTCACTGAATTTCTTCCCCACCCGAATCTTGTCTAGAGGACAGGCTGATGGAGGCCAGAGTCCCTCTTCAGGGGCTGATGAATTTGCTGGCAGAGTGACCACCAGACCACCTCAGATTTCATCAATATAACCCACATGAATATTTCCCCTTTCAGAGGTCTGCCCACTCATGTCTTTTACCCTACTTTGATTGGGAAAAGGGGAAAGAGGGCACATAGGGACAGGAAAGATGGTGGATGGACATTAATAACCAAGGTACATGTATGACTGTACATATGGTGCGACGCTACATTGTGTACAATCAGAGAAAGGAGAAGTTGTGCTGCACTTGGGTACAATGAATCAAATGCATTCTGCTGTCATATGCCTACATTAAAAAAAAATAATTTAAAAAATCACCACCCCATTTTTGGGGGGGGGGGGGTTCACTTGGGAGTTTATCTCTGCTTACCCTCTTCTTGGCAAAAATAAAAGTCTCCTTGGCTGCTCATTTGGCACTTGGTCTTGTTTTGGCTTCCAAAATTGCAAGAGGGGAAAATGACCTTTGAGGTCCGAAACTGGTGATGCTTTGTTCTTTCAGGAGCATATTGGAAAGCAGGAAGTTTGGACATCCCCAGCTGCCTGGGGATAAAGAGCATGGAGTCTACTCAGATCACCACTGAGATCTTTCTAAACCAAGGAGGGTTTCCAGGAGTCCAGGGATCTCTGCCCCATTCCCAGGAACCTCGCCCTGGACTGGCTCAGCTCCAGCAGGACTCCTGGTTTCATTTTGGGGAGGGTCTCACAGGAAACCGCCTGTACCTCACTCTCAGCCTAGCCACACCCTTAGTCATTTAAACAGGGGACTTACATATTTACACCTGTGTTCCCTGAAGCCCAAGAAGCCCATCCAGAGAGCTCTGATTTGCTTCCACTTAAACTCACAATGGCGCTGGTACCTTGTGGTGTGAAGAGGAGGAAATGAGAAGAGGGCTGGGACAGGAATAGACCAAGGAGGTCTGGGAAGGCACAGGGATGGGAAGGGCTGTGGTGGCAGAGGAGCCTGTGCCATATTCTCACACCTCATTTCCCTGGTCTTGTGATGTTGTCTTCACTCTTCCCCAGAGGTGTCTGCCCTTAGGGCAAAGGTGACCTGCCCCTAGGTCCTCAAACTGTGAACTGAGTCCCAGGAGTGAATGTCACCTGGGGGATGAAAGAAGTGCAGACCCTCATCCCTCCCAGGACCCCCTGAATCAGAGTGTGCCTCCCAGCTGTGAGGGGATCTGTGTGCACAGGAAGTGGAGGAGTCCTGGGGAGATTCTCTACCTGTCAAAGACTGAAAGACTTTTTCACTTTGAAAGTTTGCTGTGCAGTAGGAACCTCAGGGATTGGAATCAGAGAGGCCTTGGGTAAATCCTGGTTCTCCTCTCCTGAACAAATTTCCTGATGCAACCTCCAAATCTCAAGCACCAAGTGGGTACAGTGGGAAGGATGCCAGTCACACAGGCCTCTCAAAATGACAGAGGTGAGGTGAACTGGGAGCTCTGGAATCCTGGCAAACACCAACTGCCTGGAAAACCCCTCTGAACTCAGCATTTGATGCCATCCAGAAAGAGACAGTGGTTCACACCTAGAGTCCTGATAGATCTCAGAGATTCTAGATAAAATGCTGAGAGCACTACTATGAACTAAAAACACACAACATAAGCAGGACTCAGAGTGGAGCTGCTTCCAGCATGGTCCTGGTATGAGTTGGTGGGGTCAGGTCTGGACATCTAGGGTATTGATGACAGACCCTGAGCAGTTCTTTCATAGAACTCAAAATGCTGACCTTAAACAGACTTCCAGAAGGCCAGCAATGCAAGGGTGCTGAGACCTGCAGGCTGACACCTCCTCTGCTCCACAGCTCATAGACCAGTAGTGGCCCACTGCAGTTGCCTTGGGCTGAATACATGACACTCCTCAGGCCCTCACTCTTTACCCCATCTCTGTGTCCCAGAAGCAACTTTCTCAGTGCCCCCTTCACCTCCTTGTTTCTGAGGGTGTAGATCAGGGGGTTCAGGAGGGGGGTGAGGATGTTGTAGAAGAGGGTGAGGAACTTGCCTGGTCCTGGGAGGAGCTGTGTCCTGGCTGCATGTACATGTAGATGATGTTCCCGTAGAACAGGGAGACCACGGTAAGGTGGGAGCCACAGGTGTTGAAGATTCTATGTCTTCCTGAGGATGATTGGATTCTGAACACAGCCCTGACGATGTGGCCGTAGGACACCAAGATGAAGATCAGGGGAGACAGCACAATACCCATAGCTAGGATGAAGATGATGCCCTACACGGCAGCAGTGCTGATGCAGGCCAACCAGATCAGGGTGGGCATCTCACACAGAAAGTGGTCCACGTTGTTGTGGTAACATTGAGGTGGCCACAACATCCTTGGTGACATGATCAAAGAAATGGCCATCCCAAAAACCCCAGGCCACTGACACCAAGCCCAGGCAGAGTTGTGGATGCATAATAGTCATGTAGTGTAGGGGCTTGCAGACGACCACAAACTTGCATAGGCCATGACAGCCAGCAGCAGACACTCCATTCCACCTAGGCCCAGGAACAGGAAGAGCTGGACCACACAGCCCACATAGCTGATGGTCTTTTTGCAGCCACTCAGGTTGTGGAACAGCTGGGGGCTGGAGCTGTTGGTCAAGCTGAGGTCCAGGAAGGACAGGTGGGTGAGGAAGAAGTACATGGGCGTGTGAAGCCAGGGGTCTAGCAGAGACACCAGAATGATGGTGCTGTTGCCCACCAGGGTCAGCAGGTAGGCTACCAGAATGACCATAAAGAGGATCCTCTCCAGGAGAGAGTGTCAGAAAATCTCAGGAGAACATAGTAGCCCTGGTTGCTTCTGTTTTCCAGTCCATCTCTACTGCACCTGAGGAGAGGTGTCAACTCCAGTAGTGGCAATGGCTGATGCTGGGGAGTATGGACTACTGGTCAGGTATAAATGAGCACAGTGCAGATTTATTTACTCACTTACCCCCTAAACAGTGGTGTGGACCTTCTGCTATGATTATTATTAATATTATCCTCAACTTAGAGAAAAGGAAACTGACACACCTGTGTATTAAGTAAATGTCGCATGTAGACTGGCAGAGCTGGTCTACACTCAGGGATTATGGCTGATATCTTAATCTTTATCCATCCTGGTGGTCTGTCATTCCAGAGAGGCAAGGCACAAACCTGCCAAGCTCCAACCTTTGCTTCCTCCAGAACCACAAGTTCCTGTCCAAACTTCAGAGGAACAAAAGATCACCTCAAAGAACCAGCTGGTAGGATTTAGGAAATACCATAAGCAGCTGATCCTTGAACATCGTGGGTACATGGGTACATTCATACAAAAATCTTTTGTACTAAATGTATTGTTAACATGTTTGGATACTTGAAAGATTTTGATAAACTCAAAGACCAAACATATGAATATTTAAATATTTGAGAGTCACAGTTTTCAGTATTACTGTGTTTTTAAACACAGCAGGTGGATTGCAAGTTCCAAGACAGTCTCAGCAACTTAGCAAGGTCCTCAACAACTTAGGGAGATCATGTTTCAAAATTAAAAGAAAAAAGAAGGGCTTGGGATGTAACTAGTGCTTAAGTACCCCATGGTTCAATCCCCAGTACCAATTTAAAAAAAAATGTCAGGAACAACAGAAACAAACAAAGAAAAATTTTCTATCCTTATAAATTTTAGTTTTAATTTACACAGACATATTGAAATCCAAATGACTCCTAGAAAACAGAATCATTTACATTTGAAATTTTTCTCCAGGCACACAATACATAAAGGAGTTCTTTCTGCCACAGGGACCAATGCCACAGTTTTCTCTCTTTGTCTTTTTCCCATTCCATGTTAGAATAATTGCCATGGTTCTTGCCTTCATTGAAAGATCAACTTGAGCTTTTGTCATCAGTGGTCACCTGAACTGGACATTGGATCTCTGATTCCCTAAAATCTAAGTACTTAGTGTGCCTCTAACAGGGTATATTAGTTTTAAAATCCAATGTCTCACAAGCAACCGTGTGAATACTGTTACTATGACCTATCCTTTGTAATCTATCTGCCTGGCCAATTCCATGAGCCACCAGTCACATGTTCAGCTCCTTCCTGGAGGTAACTCTCCATCCAATTTAATGTCCACATTCCACAAACCCATGGGCTGTCTTGAGGTCCCTTGTCCTGAAAGTCCTGGAGTTATTCAGCACATCTAGGTGAGGTTTGACTAAGTGACAATTTCTATTAATTCTGCCTCATGGCTGTTAGGCACTATTCATGTGCACACATTCAACCTGATTTTTCTGTGCATCTGAAGATTTTATGGGCCACCAGATAGCTTTCAGAATCTTTTTTTTTTTTTGTATGGGGGGATTGATTACTTGTTTTTCTTTCAATTAAGAACCCTGGGTGTTGCAATCATACTGTAAATGTCAGTTTAACTGTGTCTGGGAAGTACTTGAAAAAGTAAGGACAGTGACTATAGAGCTGGCTGAAAAGTAAAATTGTTTTATGATTGTTCAGAGTTTTGAAAAAGGAAGAGAATGACTCAGTTTAAGGCCCAAATATCAAACTAGCCTTCAACTAATGGGAACATACATATATGTGTTCACAAAAATGTCTTAAATTATCAGTATTCAGAGTGATACAATATCTCCTTGTAAAAGTAATTGCTGTTTTACCCACTAGATTTAAAACCACGAAAAAATTACTGAATAACTTTGATGTAGATTTTATAAGTCAATTGTTGCTACATTCCATGTTTTCACAATGCTAAACCACAATTGTGAATGAGAAAGAAAGAAAATATTCATTTCTTTTTCCTCATATCAAACTTTGATATCTTAAGATGTTAAACACTATAGTGCACATGGTGAGCATTAAAAATAATCTGAATTGATCACATGTGCTGTGAAGTTTGCATCTAACATTTGGAGGGGAAAAATGAATGAGAGGCAATGCAAACTATTGACTGCAGGTTAACAACTGGGATAAAATATGACCACAATGATGCATGTTGAGTAGGGCACCAGAAACGTGATGTGGAGATGATTTGATCAGTCTCCCTGAGCTGCATCATCATACAACATTCAAGACCATATGGAGTAGATGCTGGGAAAGAACATAACAAATTTCAGGTGTCTCCTCTTTCTATACTCATTCTCCAAATGTCAGGGATTTGAGGGGGAAAAGAGCCTTTGGGTACATTTGCATGGCTGTGGACACAACTTTCTAATTCTTCTGATCCCAAGGACATACTAGAGTGAAGGATTTCAGAAAATCATTTCTGATGGCCTTGGTCTTCTTCATATTACTGATAGCAAAGAGATACTGGCATGAAAATTACATCATCTCTGACCTTCATTGGAAAGTCAGTATGGAAACCATTAAAACTAAAACAAAAAATTAATACGGACAGATGAGTCTCCAAAAAATTTTTAAATCTGGGAATAAAGAATAGGGTTGCAGGCTGGGGTTATAGCTCAGTGGAAGAGCACTTGCCAAGCATGTGTGAGGCACTCACTGGGTTCGATTCTCAGCACCACATATAAATAAACAAAGTCCATCAACAACTACAAAATATTTTTAGAAAGAAAGAAAGAAAGAAAGAATAGAATAGAATTGTTGTGCAGAATCCTGGTGAAAAGACTAAGTTGATGCTAGTATATGGAGTACACAGGAAAGGTTAAGGGGTTTATTTGTATTTTAATCTGTTTTGTGTTGCCATGACCAAAAGAACTATTGTCAACAACACAGAGCAGGGAAAGTTTACTTGGAACTCATGGTTGTATAGACCTGAGTCTATACACAGTCAACTTGATTCTTCTTTTTTTTTTTTTTTTGTCCCTTGTTAAATTTTTATTTTTATTATTATTTTTTTTATTTTTATAGAAAGCAAATCACAAAACAGGGTCAGGAAGAACATCATGGGGGAAGGTCTTGGTGGAAAAAGCTGCTGCCCTCATGCTAGGGTCAAGAAGCAGAGAGAGAGGAACCTCCACTCATCAGAGAAAAACACAAACACAAAAGGCAACAGACAGGAATATACTTTCTTCAGTCACACTCTACCATCTTCCATTACCACCTAGTTAATCCAAATCAGTGCATTAATACATTGATCAGGTCACACATTTTATAATTAGATCATTTCACCTCTGAAAATTCTTGCATTGTTTCACACATGAACTCTTGTTAGATACCTTGTGGGGAGCCACCCCTGAGCATCTTCACTCAGCTTTGGAGCCAAAGAGATTCTGGTTTGGCACTGCAAGCTATTTTGTGGCTCTTCCCACTGAATTGATTGCCCAGTGCACATGACTTTTGTCTTCACTTGGCTAGGAGACTGATCTTGGAGCTCCAGAGTTGGGCATGACCCATTTGGAACTGGACAGTTCATCTCCTAGCTTAATTGCTAAGAACATTCTGTAGAAAGCCTTTGAAGTTCCCCCATAAAAATAAAGCAAACACAAGCTCTTGTTCTCTCTTTCCAGTGTGGAAGCTGGACCCCTAACGTCAAAGAGGTGTCCTGCCCTCGCCTTCTAAAATTACTTTCTGTGTCATGTGTGTATGTGTGTGTGTGTGTGTTTGTGTGTGTGTGTGTTTAATTTTTTAAATTTTTTTTGCTGCCTTCTTTTCTTATCTTTATGTAGCAGCCAGCCTGCTTCATACAAAGGAAACAGGAATTCTATCGTCTATACTGGACTTAGGAGAGAACAACCCATATCAAACCTTAAGAATTTTGAAGAAGAATCTGCAAAAGTCACTAAGGAACCTGGAAAGCACTTCAAGATGGGTCCAGCAGCTACTGCGCAAAGGTAATCTTAAGGTCATGGCTGGCTGTACCATCAAAGATGCTAAGAACAAAACATACAGTCAGGAAAAGACAGCAGGCTGATTCTGTGACCTACTGGGGCAATTCCTGAAACAGTTGTGTGTGACCTTACTGTTTTTCTTCTGGCATGTCAGATCTACCTTAAATGGGTAATTACAAGAGTTCAATTTGCAGGCTCAGTTTTAGTGGTGTCATTATTGATATTACAGGGCACAGTGCTGACATTTGCTTTCAAACAAACTAAGTTCAGAGAAATGCACAAGTTCCCCCAAGGAAATGATGTGTCAAAGAGTGGACTGGGCTCCTGTTTGGCTCCATCATTCACAGCCTGGAATAAAGATAGGGCCTGCACTCAGCACCACTGCTTAATTCTGTATCCTTCAGGTCCTTTCCAGGACAGGAACTAACAAGAAAAGCAGAGATTGGACCTTAGTGCATTCAAACTGTGATGCCAAGATACCTTAAGGTGGGAAGCATATAAGAATTTAAATCTATTTGTACAGATTCAATGCCTGCATCCTGGTTAATCATGGTGTCTTCTTTCTGTGACCTCACATGGTGGAGAATGAACAAGCTCACTAGGAGGTCTTTTGCAAAGTTACCAGTTCTATTCATGATTCCCTACATTCATGACCTGATAGGCACCCCCTACAGGTCCTGGCTCTTAGTGCCACCGCAAAGGGTGGTGGTGGTATTGGAGGGGACAGACATTCCCACCATATCACATTCCCATCAATTTCCATATCTGAATGCTGTCCTTCCCAGGGCTCTCTTAGGGTATGAGACTTGTGTACGTACACAGTGTGCCCCATTCAGAAAGGGCCTGTGAGAGCATCAGTGCTGTGCTGTGCCATGTTGGATGGTTCATCATTTCATCTCTGAGCGTGTATGAAAGCTGAGGGGCTAAACTGGTGACAGCATTAGCACAGAGTTCAGTTCAGCAGCAGGGCTCACACATTTGCTCTATGTATAGGTTTGTACACAGAGATATTAGTTTGTCCTCTGACATTGTGCAAACACACTTCTTGGACAAGATCATGGTTCCTCTGTAACCAAGGGAGCCACAGGGGTGTACTGGGTTCAGATAAAGTAGTTATGGTGGGAGCAGCAGATGTAACAGAGGAACATGGCCCAGGAGAGAAGAGAAACTCTGTTGGCAGTGGCACTAGCCATGGTGAGAAGCTGGTTTTCTCTTCTGTTCCAGAACCCTGCCCTGTGGGATCTACAACACCCTTATGGTCTGATTTGAAAGACAGACAGGAAGTTCTTGGGAACTTAGGTATTATGCTTCACTAGGAAGCTATAACTAAATAGAAATGTACACCTGATCATTGCAAGAACACCTAGCAGAAACACCTAGCAGGAACGTATTAGAGTTCAGCAAGTTTGAATTCTAAGGATCAAAAGACTCTTACTGTGAAATGAATACCCATTAATTGAGATACAAAAATGAAATTTAAAGTTTATGGAAAGATTATAGGAATGAAAAGTAAAAAATCTGGGGGATCAAAATGCTATTTTATTATAAAGAGCCAGAGGAACCAACTATTAAGAGTAAAGAAAAAATTAAGTGTACTTTGTATTACAAGATTTATAATACATAACTAGGCTGAGCATGCACACATTCTATTTTTGCAAAATTTCCACAACTTTGGAAAAAAGTTAGAATCTTTTTTAAAATATTTTTTAGTTGTCAATGGACCTTTATTTAATTTATTTTATGTGGTGCTGAGGATCAAACCCAGTGTCTCATATATCTAGGCAAGTGCTCTACCACTGAGCCACAACCCCAGCCCAGTGAGAATCTTTTGAATGCTGTGGATGAAGTTTTAATTTAGTCAAAGAGCATACCTTAGTGGTAGAGAGATTGCCTCATAGGTGCGTGTCTCAGGTTTGGATACTTGACACTGCCAAAAACCAATTTTTGTGTTGTGCGTGTGTGCTGCAGTCTGGCTGGGCACAAAATCACGAGCCACTCACAGCCTTGTAGATTCAAACAGCAATTCTTTATTCCCAAAACTCTCACCAGCATTCTACATGCATGTTCTGGGGAAAATCCACACCTCCACCAGGCTCTGCATCCCAAAATGCTCTCTGAATCCCGTGAGAACTCAACGGGAACTCAAGGAGTGGAGCGGGTGCCTGAGGCAGCAGGATACGCCCTATTCCCAGCAGGATACACCCTAAACCTGGAACTGCCCTAAACCCGGATCCGCCCTGGTCCTTGAGCAGGGTCACCTTTCTCAAACATTCATGCAATGTCACTGCAAATAACCTGGGTCCAAGGCAAGCCCATTTCCACAATGGAGAGTCCTCCATATAAGCAACATTGGGTAGGCTGACAAAGAAATTGCCATGCTTCATTCCTACTTGGCTATGACTCTCAGCATGTGTGTGTGTGTGTGTGTGTGTGTGTGTGTATGTGTGTGTTTCCTATTTTTGAAGCCTAAACCCTGAATGATATGAATTTCACTTTTAGCAAGAGTTAAATATTTTATTAGAACATAAATTACTTCTTAAGATTTGTGACTTTAGCATAATAAAATTTTTTGCACTTATTCATCAGAAATTCATACCAAACATTTTACAACTGTAAATATTCAGCAAAACTTTAGTTAAATGAGCTGAAAATTATTAAGATCATCTTCAAATATCTTCTAAGAATGACTGAAATTCTTGATGCATAAATGCTGACTTTCCCTAACTCATTTCAATAAATGTACGAGATGTGGCAAGTAGAAAGTAAAGAAAGCCTCATTTGACAGGCATTAGGGGATGCATGAGTAGTAGTGGTCATGTGGGATATAAGTGGATTGTGTGTCAAGCTGGAGGGGATGGTAGGAGGGCCTCCGTATTTTTACCTCCACTCATCAGACTAAACCCTGGCCTCTATATCTTCTGGTTCACCTCCCCTCCACACTTGGCCTCTGTTGGTACCTCTCAGTCTTCACTGATATTCACACTCTTAGGATTCAGCCCCTACAAAGAAGCATTAATTTGACACGTGATATATAAAGACTTAAAAATTCCTAATGAGTTCTTTGCTGAATCCTGTAATAATTTCCCTAAATTAAAAAAAATGATAATGATTAAATTTATTCAATGAGGGGAAGAAAATACAAAGCTTACAACTTTTGATTAGCTTCATTATTTAGCAGAATTGCTTTTTCTGTTTTGGATGTGCATAAATAATAAATTGAAAAATAATAAAATTGTTATGTTGAGTGCCAATCCAGATAGTCATTCTCCAATTGTATTTCAACAAGACCAAGAAAAAAAATCTCCACATTGATAGTAAATTAGCAGAAAATAAACACATTCATAATTAGTGAAAAATACATCATTAAAAAGTCTTATTTCAAATTACACATATTTAAAACACAATTTGTACAGATGAACAGTTCATTTATATTCTAGATTCTTTTTAGTCTCTACCCTCTAGGTATAAAATAATATTTTCAGTTACTACACATTGCTGAGTGGACTTTCAGACAAGTCCTGGGGAATAAGGCAGAAGGTTTATCTACATAACACAGAACAGGTCCTCTGAGTCCATCTGCTCAGGGCCCCATACCCTTCTTAGGCTGTAGAAGATGGAGTTGAGCACTGGGGTGAGGGTGGTGTTGAAGACAGCCAGAATCTTGTCCTCTGGTGGAGACCAGAGGGATCTTGGCTGTGGGTAAGTGTAAGAAAAGGATATATAGTAGCAGTGAGGTAGGTGCTACAGGGGGAGTAAGCCTTCTATTTCCCTATCTTGAGTGCATAAAGCAGAGAGCAAGGAGAACTTCACCACAGAAGGAAGTAACTCCAATTAAGACAATCACGAGGAAAGGGTAGTGCTCACAAACACTGTGTACTCATGGACCCAAATCTTCATTCAAGCCAGAGCCAAAATGGTGGAGATATCACAGAAGCAATGATTGATGGCCTTGGATCAACAGTAAAAGATATGGAGTGCATATGTGATATAAGCACAGAAGATGATAAAGACCCTTTATAAAGACCCAGTATTGCTAGGCATAGTGGCAAACACCTGTAATCCCAGCAGCTAAGGAGGCTGAGAAAAGAGGATCACAAGTTCAAAGCTAGTCTAAGCATAAGCAAGGTACTAAGCTACTCAGTGAGACCCTATAATAGGGCTAGGGATGTGAGTCAGTGGCTGAGTGCACCTAATTTCAATAGCAGGTACCAAACAAAACAAAACATTATCACCAGTACAGGTAATCAGGTATTTTGTTGTTGTTATGCAGATGGGCTAGAGGAGAGGAAAACAAATTCCACTTATATATCACAAGCCACAGATATCAGAAATAGTGTGTCTCCACCTAGTAAAGCAAGAAAGGAGAAACACTGAATTCCACATTCAATGAAATAGGAAAGCAGAAGCCATCTTAGGGACACTTATGGAGATGTAACTTAGATAAATGAGAAACAGCCAACTAAGCAGGAAATAGATAGGTTTGCAGAAGTGGATATCGAAAAGGATGAGAAGGATCATGAATAGGTTGTCAATTAGAGCAATCAAGATGATGAGAACAATGAAAATATACAGGAAAGACCAAATTTTTTGTTACAGAATATTGAACCGAGGGGTACGCAACCAGTGAGGAGCATCACCAGACCTTTTAATTTTTATTTTTGTCAAGGTCTCATTCAGTTACTTAGAGCCTCACTAAGTAAGAGGTTGTCTGAATTTGCCATCCTTCTGCCTCATCCTCTTGGGCCAGTGGAATTATAGGCACGTGACAGTCTTTCTGCAAGACCTACTCTTGATAATGGAAACAACCCCAACAAGATTAAATCAGTTGACATTTGTTCATAATTTGCCACAGAGCTTTAATATTGCTCATCCTGCAATGACACACAAGAATCAGTATGCTGAGTAGTGACTATTACATCAATTTGGAAAATTCCTTTGTGAATCAGGCTGTGGCATTATTCATTAAATTTGTACATCATAAATGAAGAACCAGTTTTATGTATTTACCAAAAAGAAATCTCATATTCTTCCTTAGATAATAATATTTCTGAGAAATATTATGATAAAAATGTTTTGTAAGAAACTTGAAGATGTACAGAAAATAACATTTGTTAAAATATCAGTAGGATACAAATGTCTTATATCAATAAACACACTCACAAGTTATTATATTTGTTTTTTTCCCAGAAATATAGGCATAGAAAATTCACGTAATGCATCCAGTAGAGTTCCAGATTACAAAATAATGTAAAATCCTCAGAGCATGATTTATTTCTTCCATATTTATATTTGTAAGACTTACTTCCAAACTTTCAGTATTCTAATATTCGCTGTAAGGAAATATGATTTTACCTTCTTGAGTGATCCTTGCACAACACATCCAGGTCCAGCATTTGTTCAGTCAGGGATCAACAACTTTTTTCCTCTGTTCTGAAATCTATACTGAAATCTTATTGCCAAATACCTCACATACAAAGTCACAGTAATTCATCATACTCTGGATTTTCAGTGTTCACCTCCACCAAGTCTCCTTTGGGTCTTCATTTAATCTCAAGAGTGCTATAGAATGTCAGTCCCTAACTTTATGCCAATATTCTCTGCAGCTTCCCAGCTGTACCCAAACTCTTACCAAAAAGCATTTGTATTATGTCTCTGTGCTTCTGTGACACTTATATACCAAACACATGGCTTTATGGGCCCTTCAACAAAAAGAAATTGGATAGAAGACCTGCCAGTTGCCTAAGTGGATGGAGGAGCTGTGTCCCAAGAATATTCAGATCAGAGGAGAATAGGGGATTCTGGTCTTGATGAAGTTGATCATTGAACAATTTTGAGAAGTATTCCCAAAAGGTATGTGATTTCTAGGTTTATATATTATTTTAGAACCAAAGTTCAACAGACTTGAGGAAAGTTCACATCATGAAACATTAAGATTCATACAAGTGTTCTTGTGTGCATACATCTGTACACACACACACACACATACACACACACACACATACACACACACACACACACACACACACACAGGATGCTCTTGGCAACACAGAGTGTATACACTAGAATAGATGCAAGAGTATTCCCTAGATTGGAAGTTATTGGGATAATGATCGCTTTACAGAAAATTCCATAACTTTGGAGAAGAATCTGATGTCATTAAATCCACAAAACATGTCTCTTTAATTTTACAAGATGATGGAACAGTAAAGGACTACTGGAAAATAAATCACATTGATTGTTAAAAATATAAAGAGACGTTTTAAAGGACAAACTGGGTAATATGAGAAAGAAGAAACAGCATGAGATAATTGACAATATAAAAAGTACAAAATAGAAATAATAATGTATAACTAATGGATGATTATGTGCATTCATAGAAACATATAATAAAATAAAAGATTTCATATGGCAAAAGGAAAGAAAATTCTCAGAAATCAAATATTTTTGCTATTGTATGAAAACATCACAAAACAAATGAGAAGCATTTTATTGAAAGTATTTTCTCCTTGGGAACAAGATTCTAAAACATCCGAGAAAACACTAGTATTGATAACTGCAAGGATGTAGTCAACTCTCCCTTGAGCCATCATGAGGGACACAGTCCTTGAGAGATTTGGAAGAGGGCGTGCACCCTGCAGAGGGTGATGAGGCCAGGAGTCAGTTCGCCAGCACAGGGTGCTGAGTGCTGAGCCATGGAAGGGTGAGCAGCGTGGGGGAGGTAGAAGACAGGCATATCAATGAAAGAGTACAGAGGAAATCTTTCTAGTAATGTATTTGGCAGTGTATTAGGAAGTGATTTCTTGAATATGACACCAAAAGAAAAAATAACATGCAAAAAATCAGTTTGACTTTATCAAAATTAAAACTTTTTTGTATCATCAGATACTAGAAAGAAAGTGCAAAGGCAGCACAGGAGGGAAAGATTCTCACAATCACACATCCGATTAGAAATAATATCCAGAGCATTAAGAGACCTGCAGCTCAATGAATAAGGGAAACTCAAAAGGACCAAACAACTTGAAGACTGCATTTCTCAAAAGAGGATATCCAAATGAATTATAAAAACATTATTCATGCCCAGTATCTGTACTTATCAGAGAAATGAAGATCAAAACTGCAATGAGAATCCATTTCACATCAACTAGGAAAAGTTTCATCCAAAAATAAAAGACAAATGTGTTTGGACAAGTATGTGCAGAACTTGAAGCTTTGCTGGGTTTTGTGGCAATTTTGACATGGTGATGCCACTATGGAAAGCAATACAGTGATTCTTCAAAAAAAATTATCCTTGAATTAATAAATGGGCCAGCATTTCCACCTCTAGGGTACAGACACACGAAAAAAAAAAAAAAAAAAAAAAAGGAAGTGCTAAAACAGATATCTGTGTGCCATGTCCATCTTCAGGTTAATGAGAAACAAATGTGAAACACTTACACATTGATAAAATAAATGGGGTTACAAAAACGTAAATATAGACATAGATTACAGTAATGATGGACACTGAAGAGATTATACTTTGGGAAAGAAGCCAGTCAAGAAAAAGCAGGGGAGTCAAATTAACAGAAATAAGAATTGGAATGGTGGTTGTCTGGGAATAACAGAAGGGGAGAGAGAGCATTTAATTAATGAGTTTTAGTTTATATTGATTAAAAACCTCTGAAAATGCATGGCAGTGATGATTGTACATTAATGTGAATGCTTTCACTGTATCTTATCTATCTTTATCCTAATATAAAAGTCAAAACTTTTAAATGAGCTTCAGTCATTCTAATTTGGATAGCCAAATGAATTTTAAGATCATTTAGGTAGAATTCTGAGTCTTTATGGAGTAAATGACATTAAGGTATGAATTTTGATAATTTGTAAAAGAAAAAAAAATGAGAACAAATTATTCTTTAAATGTCATTTCAAGTCAACATGAAACAAGCAGTTTAGACTGATAACATCATGTATCATGATGTTTAAATAACTTAGTTTTTAGCAAGTAAAAACATACTATTCAAAGTCAACAACCTCTACAATAATTTCTGCCATTTCTGATTTACACAGGATTGTCAATGACTCATCTACCATGAGATGGCCAAAATTATCCTGATTCAAAATTTTGGAAAAAGAGAAGGGAAGAGATAAAAATAAATGACACATGAATCTTATATACTTTACTGTGTGTCGTAAAAGCCAACACAGCATCTATTTCATTACCCATGTTCCAATCTGCTAACATTATAATAACTATAACATAATAAAATAGAGCCTTCACATCACATGGAAGCAGCCTTAACCAATATGCATTTGTTTCCATAATGTGAGGACATTTTTTTCTCATGTAAAAATAAATCAAATTGAGATAACAGGTCCACTTTAATTTTTATCCATTGAAACAGCTGTAAGTACCTTGCCTGAAGCTCATGAACTTTTCTAGATCCTAGCTATTCCACTGTACACACACATACATGAAACCATATAAAATTTTACATGCATATATACATGTAACACATATACATACACAAGAATATGTTTTGCATTCTGAAATTAAATATAAACATACAAGCTTTAAATAAATGCATGGTCTAAGTAACTAACACCTAAAATATATTTAGGTAATGAATCTAAAATAAGGATAGATTTATATTTAATTTACCAAAATAAAAAATGAAAAAATATATACAAATAGAAAACTGTAGCTACCAAATTATTGAGAAGGCATATATAAAACTTCTTTAAGCACAAACTGAAATATCCTAGTATTTAAAACTTTCTCATTTCTGCATCTTCTCAGTTTTATAAATTGTCAAAGAAAGGCAAATCTAAACTGCAGTCATATCACCCAATTTAGAAAGGCTATTTATTACAAAAGGGAAAAAAATAATTCACAAAAACTGACAAGGCTGTTGAAGAAGAGGAATTCTTAAACACTGTTGGATGGAATGTAAAATAATATAGTCATTATGGAAAAAAAATGGAGAGTTCCTTAGAAACTAAAAATAGAACTTTCAGAGGATTTCACAATACTACTAATGGGTGTATACACAAAGGAAATGATTTATTTCAAAGAGATGCCTGCACTCCTTTGCTTGCAGTAGCATTTTAACATACTCCAAGGCCATTTCATACTGGTTATGGGAATCATCCAACAAAATATAATCATTGTATATATTTATACCCCAAACATTCATGCAACTACCCACATAAACAAACCCTTCCCAATATAAAGATTCATGAAAACCAGAACATTGGGAGATTCCAACACATATTTCTTCCCAGTAGATTGATCATCCAGAAATATACTAATTTAAGAGCCTTCAGAACTAAAAATCATTATTAACCAAAAGGATCCAGAAGACATCCATCAAATATTTCATTCACTGACAACCAAATTCAGTTCATTTTCAGTGGCACATGGAATTTTCCCTAAAATATCATATTTTAGGGCTCAAAGCAAGTCTATCAAATATAAAAATTAGAGATAATTCCTTGCATTTGAGATTATAATGGAATAAAATTCAAAAAAAAAAACAAGATAAAAAGCAGAAACCATTATAACACCTGAATATTACATAATATAATTGTGAAAGAAGAATCGATCATAAAAGAAATCCAGGGAGAAATATTTTTTTTTGAAACAAATAAGAGAGGATACAATATGCCAAATCGTTGAGAGAATATGAAGGCAATTCTGAAAGAAAAAAATATATAACTTGGATTTTCTACATTAATAACAGAAAGATTTGGCTAATGTTTTCTGTTGCCTTTATTTCAATAGCAATTCTACTGAAAATTGTACTTACTTCTAAAAGGACCAAGTACTTCTTTTAGAGTACCCAACAGATTTTGACATGTACCATGAGATTAGACTTACAGCATCCCCTTTCTCCAGGAGCACAGGGTTGACCTTACATTGCTGACATCCTCCTCCAAGGATCCCTGACACACTCTTTAAAAACAAGCAAATCTGACACTTTTTAGGCTGCAGGGGACCTAGTGGTAATGTGTTCCTCACTTGTAAGTCTCACACAATCTCTATGATGATGCCATCTACAAATCAGGCAAGCCCATATGGGATTCTTCCACCAAAAGGCTCTGAACAGACAGGCACTCTTAATAGCTTCAGAGACTCCTGTACTGCAGAGGCTTTCACAACTCTTTTAGGAATAAAGAAATCATGGTCACCAGTAATGACCATCAATTACTGAGGATTCCCAAAGCAGGAGATTGTGGGAATAGTCATTATGAAAAATTTTTTTATATTTCTTACTCCTCCCTACTGGTTCAGCTACTCAACAAAATACATCAGAAGGAAGCCATCCACCTGCCACCTTACATAACAGTCAATTGCCCAAGAGTGGTAGGCAGCTAGTGCCAGGAGATACTATGGCCCTCCTAGAATTAGTTTCTAATGGGTTTATGTACATTTATGTCCTCTAAAAAGTTAATTTCAAGTATGAAACCAGAGGTTTAAAATATGATAACTCTGGCTATCTCATTGTTTTAGAAATCCATATACTTGTGTTTTTTTTATTGAATTTGTTCATTTTACAGAATTCCTGCACTACCAAACCATGAGAAATCAAAGGGAAAAAAAAGTGGTATAATGGACAGGCCCATCCTCCCATCATACAGTATATTAAAACTTGATTCATATGTATTTTGGGAGAAATTATAGGGGATTAAACTCAGGAGCACTCAAAACTGAGCCACATCCCCAGCCCTCTTCTGTATTTTATTTAGAGACAGGGTCTCACTGTGTTAGTTAGTGCCTCACTTTTGTAGAGACTAGCTTTGAAATCACAATCCTCCTACCTCACCATCACGAGCCACTGGGATTCCAGCTGTGTGGCACTGCACCTGATGAGTCATAGCATTTTGAGAATTTTCCAATCTTCCATAAAGTTGTAACACGAGTTGGAATTTAAATCTGCTGCAGGTCTTCAAAATTTCCAGAACACTATGCCATTATATAAAACCTCTTCATATCCATCTCAGTTCACTCCACAAAAGGATCAAGCTACAAAAGTTTGTGGGGAAAAGCATACTTGAAGGAAAATATGTGGCTCAAGATCCAAGACGTTAAGGTTTGGGGCTCTCAAAACATGTCATCAGTACAGTGAAGAATCTTGTATTTCTTATTGCTCCCTACTGGTTCAGCTACTCAACCAAATACATCAGAAGGCAGCCGTCCACCTGCCACATCACATACCAGCCAATTGCCCAGAAGTCATAGGCAGCTCCTGCCAGGAGATACTGTGGCCCTCCTAGGAGTCTGATTCCTGCACTCATGTACTCACCAAGACTGAACTCCTACAGAGCATGCCCCCACCCCAGGACACTTGCAATCACTCATGTGCTTCACACTGGCCACTAGCACACCTGTAACTCCTGCCTTTGGCAAATGGATTTATTACAGAGAAACCCAGACTCTGCATCAACTAATCACAGACCAATATGAAATATTTCTACTGAATCAAATATATAAAACTAGGAAATTGCCAGATTGTCTTATTAGGTTGAAAGAAACTTTTCAGTAGTCCTGGGGAGCTTTCAAAATTCTCTTTTAAAAGTGATACTGAATAGCCAAGCTATAATTATTAAAAACAGAAGCATAGAATCTTCCAGCTTGAAGGACATAAATGTACATAAACCCATTAGAAACAAATTCTTGCTTCTGAATTGGTCAACACCTGGAAACTACACACAAACAAGGCATGTTTTGATTTACATCAGGGTATCAAGAAACATCCAGGAACCAGGCATGCTAGCATATGCCTGTATTCTTGGTGATATAAAAGATAACAGCATGAGCATCACAAGTTCAAAACCAGCCTCAGGAACTTAATGAGGCCCTTGGGAAGAATTTAGAAAGATCCTGTAGCAACATAAAAAAAAAAAAGAGAGATAAGGATAGGGATCAATGCTTAAGCACTGCAGATATGATGATGATGATAATTTTACTTTTCTGTTCCTCCTTTGTTCTCTGACCTTGGTAATCATATTTAAAACCTCTCACATTTTTATTCCATCACAACATATATAAAATTGTAAGATATTTGAGACAGAAAATATTAGAATTACACATGGGCCTCTAAAAAGTTAACTTTAAGTATGAAACCAGAGGTTTAAAATATGATTTATTTGCTAAGGTCTTTAGTGGAAAAAAATAGAAAATATGAAAGAAAATGTTCTTAAGGAAGTAGATAGATGGAAACTTAAAAAATAATTAAAATGCTGCAAATAAATGTTTATAAATTTAAACTAGAAATTTTGTCAACTATTCTATATAATATATACTTCTATATACAAAATTATACTATATACTAGGTTTACACACATATTTATGCATAGTATGTATAAGATCGTGTCATAATATGTGAGAGTTGACTACAGATGCAAAAAAAAAAAAAAAAACTTAAAATACAGGAAAATTGAATCTAATAATAAGTAAAAAGAGATTTAACCCAGCAAAGAATGCTGTTTTCACATCTTCACACTGATGCAACACTTAGTTCCACCCCAGGGTGCCATTCCATTACCTCTGAATAGAAAAGAGGAGGAATGAAGTCAAACATTCTTTTCACACACCTATAGTAGTTTTCTCAAGAAAGAGGTCATTTGCTGAAAGCAGTACATGATTGTAATTCCAAAGGCTCAGTAGGTTAATGCAGGAGGATCACAAGTTCAAAGCCAGAGTCAGCAACTTAGTGAGGACCTAAGAAATTCAGTAAGACCATGGCTCAAAATTGGAAAAAAAAAAAAAAAAGAATTAAGAAGGGCTAGGATATCACTCAGTGGTTAAACATCTCTAGGTTCAATCCCTAATACCAAAATAAATAAATATAAAGATAGGTAGATAGGTAGATAGATAAATAGATAGATAAAATAAAATTCCCTTAAGTCTGAACAAATCTGAATGGATTTGAAACAACTGGAAGCCTCACCACATTTCTACATTCAAGGATTTTCTCCAGAATGAGCTCTTTCATGCTTTTTAAAGACAATTGAAAAGTTGAAAGTGTTACCACACTTTTTAAAGGGCAGAACGGTTTTCCCTGATGTGAATCTGTTGATGTCTTTGAAGGAAACTGTGAAAGTTGAATACTGCCCCACATTGCTTATTTACAGGATTTTCTACAGTATGAGTCTTTTCATACAACTGAACAAAACTAGAACATCTGAAGACTTTACATTTCTTACTTGCACAGGATTTATTTATTTGGCATAAATCTTTCAATAAGAATCTTCCTAGTCCAGAGAAGAAGCGGGGAAAACTGAAACGTTTCCCACATTTCTCCCATTCACAGGGTTTCTCTCCATGAGTATTTTCATATACGAACAGGAAAATGGAACATCAAACATTTAGGGGGTTTGTTTTCAAGTGTGAGTGAAATGGCTTTGAAGACAACTGGGGAAATGGAATGATTTGTCATATTTTTCATATTTAAAAACTTATTCAGTCAGACTTGGTGGTGTACACCTGTAATCCCAGAGACTCAGGAGGCTGAGGCTGAATGATCGTAAGTTTGAGGCCTCCCTCAGTTCCTTAGTAAGACCCTAAGGAACTCAGCAAGTCCATGTATCCAAAGAAAAAAGAAAAAAGAACTGGGAATGTACCTCAGGGGTAGAGAACCACCAGACTTAATCCCAGGGACAAATATATAGAGAAATATATTCATCAGTTTGAGCCCTTTCTTGTCTTTGAAGTTGACAGGAAAATTAATTTACCACATTTTAAATTCAAAGAATTTTTTCCCAGCAAACTTTCTACATGTTTATAAGTGAAAAAGTAATAACAGAAGACTTTGCCAATTGTTTCTATTAGTATGATCTCTCTGCAGTATGAGTTCATTCATGTGAGTGAAGTTCACTGGATGAAACAAAGGCTTTTCCACATTGTTTACAATCATAGGGCTTCTCTCCAGTTTAAGATTGTTCATGTGAGTAAAGGGTAGAGAAACAAGTGAAGGCTTTGCCACACTGCTTACATTTATAGGGCTTCTCTCCAGTATGAGTTTGTTCATGTATTTGAAGATAAGAGGAAGTGTTATAGGCTTTACCACATTGTTTACATTCATAAGGCTTCTCTCCAGTATGCATTCTTCCATGTATCCCAAGGTGACTGGAACTAGTGATGGATTTCCCACATTGTTTACATTCACAGGGCTTCTCTTCTGAATTTGTTCATGTGAGTGAAGGTTAGATGACTGAGTGAAGGCTTTTCCACACTGTAGAGCATCTCTCCAGTATGAGTTCTTCCATGCACATGAAGGTGAGAGGAATGAGTGAAGGCTTTGCCACACTGCTTACATTTATAGGGCTTTTCTCCAGTATGCATTATTTCATGGATCTGAAGGTAACTGGGTTTAGGAAAGCATTTACCACAATGCTTACTTTCATAGGGCTCCTTTCCAGTATGAGTTCTCTGATGTATTCTAAATAAACTGGTCTAACCAAAGACTTTCCCACATAACTTACATTTAAAACTTCCATTCCCAGTGTGCATAATCATGAGATTTGAAGACTTTTGAGTAAAAAAAAAGGGGGGTGGGGGTTGACCACCTTCATAAGATTTCTCTCCAGAATGAGGTCTTCTAAATAATGAATGAAAATGAAAACCTTCCCACATACCTTACACTGAAAAGGTTTATCTCCACTGTGTGTAATCATGTGTCTTTGAACACTTGTGAGAGAAGAAAAGGCTTTACTACATTGTTTATATTAATAGGATTGCCACCAAATATGAGTTTCCTTGTGTCTTTGAATGGAACTGGAACAAATGAAGACTTTCCCACTTACTGTACTTTTATAAAGTCCATCTTGAGGTTATATTAACATTTCTGTATGAACACTTTTGAAAGAAACCAGTGATTTCCTATACTGTTTAAATTCACACGGGTTCTCTTTACATTCCTCATGCTTGTAGCTTTTCTGCTCAGAGTGAGATGTAATCTGCCTATGAAGGAAAGAAGGACATATGAAGTCTTTTGCATACATAATTCAGTCACATGGATTTACGCTATTAAAATTTATCTTTGTCGGGTTATGAATCTCACTGAAAGTTTCCCCACATTATCTTCTTTACCTTTGAGGTTTACCATATGACTTCTTGGAATAATGACCGCCACATTATCAATATTTGATTCATTCATGATTTTGTATTTATTCATGGGTCTTAGGCTTACATTAGTACCAACATCAGGTAACGGTGAGATTTTCTGACTTGTTCAAATTGCCTGAAAATAAGAGAGATTCAAAGGAAACAATCCTTTGCAACACAGCTTCCCTATGGCTATTATCCAAATAGTGATATTCACACTAGCAGTTTCATATTATTTTCAGCATGTCAAGTACTTGAGAAGACTGAATATCTGTCACAGTTAAGTATATATTTCCAGTTAAAAAAAATCTTATAAGAATAAATTAATTTCAAGTTGTGAATATTCCTAAGTTGGTTTGTTTTAAAAATATGACATTCTCAGATTCCCTCAAGGACATTGCTTCCTTTTATGAGTATGATTACTTTAGATTGCTCCCAGAATTTTCAATCTGATCTTCAATGTTCTTGTCTTCTCCTTTCCCTCCCCCAACCCAGAACACCAATCCAGAATTATCATTATGACTTCTTAGGAACTAGAAATTCCTTAACAAATTCTAGGTGCCTTTTTTGCTGCAATAATTCACCAAATGATTTCCTTTTCACGTTCCACATAAATGACCAAAATAAACATTAGATCTCTATTTGATTAAATAAAGAAACATCATTATTCCCTATAGAAGCCAGGTTTCTGAGGAATTCCTGCATCACATCTCTGTAAAGTTTCTTCTGGGGTAGATCCATCAAAGTTCACTCCTCCTGGGTGAAGTTCACAGCCACATCCTCAAGGGTCACCGAGATCTAAAATATCCCCCAAATGTATGGTGGAGGCCAGGAGAGATTGACAGAATGAGGAATCAATATTCAAGAAGCATGATGTATAATGATTCTCTGGACTCACAATCAATTCCATGATTTGGTCCACCAAATCTTTACTGCACTCAATTCCTTAGTTATTCCAACACTGTAATTGGGTCACTCAAAAGGAAAACAGTAGAGTGTTTTACAGCCTTCCTTTGATGAGTTCACAGTAAGAAAGACAGGCTCCCACATCACTCCTAACTTTTTTGTTGGTTGCACCTCCAATACCCATTCTAACAATTCCTGTGGAGTAGAAAGCAGATATTAGCACCCCCAATATTACTTATACTTAGAAAGAAAGTTAACTGATTAGGAAATTGCTAGAATCAGGAAACTCAGCATTTGGGACAGATCCTGCCAACCACAGTGGTTTACTGTGCCTACTCAGTTAATGTAAACAACTTGGCATTTACTGATCTACTGTTTCCTTCTTAAAGTATATTGTTTCTTCCTTTAAAAAGTGCCTATATTCAGCCCCCATGCAAAAACTCTTGGTGTGGGGTCACTAAGGAGTTCCCTCAGAAAACATTTAGAAAATCTTTCACACAGGTGGTCACAATGTATTAACTGGGGACTGAGCTCATCCTGTGTGATTGCACCAAGAGAAGAACTACAATTTGCAGGTGCTTTACTCCAGAACCACTTTAGCCAACTAGTAAAGTACAATGATTAATAAACACAACAATTTGATAATTTGGTTACTGTAAAAGCAGAATGGGGTAAGTGGAAAGATAGCATGTGTCTTAGAAATAGGTGATATCACCCCAAGATATCACCTTGTCCAAATAACACCCTTACAAAGTTTTATATAAGTTTAAAAAACAGTATTCTTAATAAATAGCAGAAACTACTTTTCTAATTTTCATAGCAATAATGAATGATAAATGACTGTCAATTTCTTCTGAACAGTAGCCAGTTCATTAGCATAAGGTACAGTTACGTGCCACATAGCCATGTTCTGCTCAAGGGCCCTTTGAACAAAGATAGGCCACATGTGCAATGGTTGTCTGTTGAGAAAGAGATTCCTCATGCTTGTAATGATGCTGTTACAAATAAACCAAACATGGGAGCACTTCCAGGGTGAGGTAAATCAGCCTGATCCTCACCTATTCAACACAGTCTGGGTGTGAAACAGGCCACCACAAGTACAACTGTAAGCACACTATGGTGTCTGCACAGTGATGGGACAGCCAAAAATATCACCCACCAGAAGGTGCCCCTACCACTGACATACAACCATACTCAAGGACTTAAAACATGTGACATTCTGAGCACCACAATATCAGCAGAGATTAGAAAGGTACCATGAGAAAGCCATCATGAGCTGGCCTTCCCAGAATGGAAAGATAAGTGACAGCAGATGTCATGGAGAGAAATCACAATGATGCTGTAGGCAAACTGGAATCTAGGTGGCAAAAGGCATTCCATCCCTCTATTCTGTAGACAAAAGTCCATTTATTATACATTCAAATGTGGAAGACTAACACTTTTGAAAAGCATAGAAGAAATGTAGTTTTACTTATTTGTTTGCTTGCTTATTTATTTATTTATTTATTATGGGGCAAATTAAAAAAAAAAAAAGGTGGGATTGAACCAAGGGCACTTAGCCACTGAGCCATATCCCCAGCACATTTGTGGTCTGAAACAGTACTCACTAACTTGCTCAGGGTCTCGTAAGTGGCTGAGGCTAGCATTTAAACTTGTCATCCTCTTGCATCAGTGTCCCCAGCTTCTGGAACTACATGCATGCACCACTGCACCCAGTGGAAATTTAGTTTTATAGAATAAGCTAAACAATTCTACAAAAATGATGAGCAGTAAGGAAAAAGATAAACACACCAAAATGACACAACAGGGAGTCTGGAACCATCACAGTACTGTCATAAGCTACACAATTCTATAAAAATCATAAGCACTAAAAAAAAAGATCAGCATACACCAAAATGACAGAATAGAGAGTCTGGAACCATCAGACTACTGCAATGAAACAGAACAGAACTGAAAACCTGGAACCATCCTGGTACTGCCATAAAATACACCAGAATAGAGCTCCCAAAATACACTCACACAAATACATCAACTGATCTTTGAAGAAGAAAAGTCATTTAAATCCAAAATGACGATGGCTCCAGGGAGAGGGAGTGCTCCACAAGCTTGCCCTCCAGAGAAAAGTGGAAACACAAGCAGAACCATCAGAACAAGAACATCATCATGACCAAAAGCCCTGAACTGTTCACCACAGCCACATGAAGCAGTCATGAAGAACAGTGGAGAATAGCAAGCATGGTGTGGCCTTCACTCCCCTTTCAGACAGCCCCTCTCTTATGTAGGATAGTGGCCTCACATCTCAGTGTGAGACCCTGGTCACTGGCTACACAATGCACACAGCAGATCTCATCCAAGTTTCTGTGTTTTGTACTAAAATCACCACAGGATTATCTTAATGTTCAAAACAACCTTCACTCTTCTATGTTAGAAACAATCACTGTGAAAAATTAGCAGAAATTCCTTAAAAGAATTTAACTAAACAAACAGCCTGCAGTTGGTAAGAACAGCAGATTATTGTTTATCCAGTCAACCATCACCTAAAATCTGATAAAGAATGCTGCAGGAAAAGTGTTTTTTGAAATCAGTTTTCAAAAAACCCAGGTTCAGGAGGCTGAGGCAGGAGGCTTTCATGTTCCATGCCAGCTTCAGCAACTTAGTGAGGCCCTAAGCAAGCTGGCAATAATCTGAATCAAAATTAAAAAAAAAAGAATTATAGAGGGGGCTGGGTATATAAATATAATTATAATTATGAATCTCTTCCAGGGTGGGACACGTACATCATTCAGGATGAGATGAATTCATGTGTCTGACTATCATCATTAATATTTGAACCAAAATAAACTATTTTCCTCGGGTGGGATGGCCAGGGCCTTTAATCCCAACAGCTTGAGAAGCTGATGCAGGAGGATCACAAGTTCCAGGCTAGGCTGGGCAACATACCCAGATCCTGTCTAAAAATAAAGCTTAAAAGGGATGGGGATGAAGGACAGTAGAATGAACTAGATATTACTATCCTATGTGCATATATGACTACACAACCAGTGTGAATTTACATCATGTACAACCAGAAAAAGGAGAACTTACACTCTATTTATGTATGATGTGTCAAAAAATGCATTCTCCTGTCATGTATAATTAATAAAAACAAAGTAAAATAAATAATTTACCACAAAAAAACAATAAACAAAAAAGGGCTGGTGATGTACCCCAAGATTCAATATTCCTAGTACCAATACAATCTCCCTTATTTCATTTAAAACACTTACTTTACCCAAACACAGTTTGTGTCAGGTGATTATTCTTTCCCCTCAAGTATAATATTCTATAACAGAAAACAAATGCTTTCAAAGTGTTATTCTTGCCAGGAATAGTGGCACAGGCTGTAATCCCAGGGACTCTGAAGGCTGAAGCAGGAGGATCACATTTTGGGGGCTAGCATCCAAAATACCTGGGAGAAGATCTCTTAAAAAAATAAATAAATAAAACAACGGGGAGGGGGGGCTGGGATGTCACTGACAAAGCTTCCCTAGTTTTGCTCCCAATATAGATAGATAGATAGGTAGATAGAAAGATAGATAGATAGATAGATAGATGCTTTGCAATATTTCACGAGGGGGAAAAATGAAAATTGCTAAGATGTGTCCGTTGGAAACAGCAGGAAGAAGGACAATTTGACAAAGCTGTGGAGCAGATGGCGCTTCAGAAAGCAGAGGGCAAGTGCAGTTTCAGCACCCACAGCCAACTTCAAAGGCGCCTAAGTGGGGGAAGGAAAGCGATCTGAGGTCCTACTTGGGACACATGTGGAAGAGTAGGAGTACACAGCCGGCAGGGAGGGGAGGGCAAGCAGGGACCCGAGCCGCCCACTCAACACTCAGAGCCACGGCCCAGGGCCACCAGCGGGAACTGCACGTCCGCAGTTGACCTCAGGGACTAGCCACAGAGCCCGGCCCTCAGGCCCAGGGGACCGCGGCTAGGGCTACCTGCCGGGGGGGAGAAGGCCGCACGCCTGCTTCTGACTTCAAGAACCTGCCCCTCAGCCCAACCCGCGGGACCAGGGGACAGAGACCGGGCCACCAGCAAGGACCGACTCTGCCAGGCTCCGCAGCTCACCAGCACTCCAGGCCTCAAGGCAGGCGCTGACAGGTGCCCTCAGCCCTGGTCGCTAACTTGCCATTTCTGCTTTCCGTAGGAACACGATGTCCTCTCGAGGGACCTTCGGGCACACAAGCTAGCGCGGTACACAGGCTGCGCAGTCACCTGAGTCTTCCGAGCCGAGGACGACGGGCTCTGAAAGGTAGGAACGGAGTTGCTGAAGAAGAAAAGACCGCCAGACCGCTAAAGCCCGCCAGGCCTCGGAAGCCCGCCCTCCCCCGCCGTCGGCGCACCTGATTGGACAGTTCCACCGGGCTTCCCTGATGGACCGCCTCCAGGCGCGGCTCCGCAAAGTGAGTGACAGCTAACATCACCCGATCAATGGCAGACCTAGGCTAGAGGGACAGATCCTTGGGCCCCGCCCTGTTTCTCGCGGGCCTCATTGCGTTCTGGGAACCAATCCCAGAAGGAAGCCTTTGCTGGGAACCCGGCACAAAAGGTGACCTCTGGGCCTGGGCTGTGGCTCTAGGGAGAGGCTTTCCTAGCACAGGTGAAGCCCTAGGTTGTAACCTCACCACGGAAAGGAACAGCAATGATAACAACAGTTCCTGGGGAGTCTGAAGCAGGAGGAGCCCAAGTTCATGCCAGCTTCTGCAAACAGTGAGACCCTGTCTGGAAATAAAGTAAAAACTGTTGGGGACCCGGCTCAGAGGTCGAATCCCACTGGGATTATTCCACAGTACCTCAAAAAAAAAAAAAAAAAAATTGAAACTTTTGTCACACATATATGATATCTAAAAATGCAAACAGTTTGGCAATTATTTTAGTAATTCTCATCACCTCCTGCCAATGTTTTTTAGAGGAGGCAGCCTGAGCTATGAAAGGAAGTAATTAGTGTTGGTGCCTTGGCTCAGTGTCCCATCCCCAGCAGAAGGCGGGTGGGAGAAGGAGGCAATCCTGTAAGGCAGCAATGTGCAGTGGAAATAAATTGGATGCCTGTGCATTTTTTGTACATGTTCTACATTCTACGGTTAGAGGAGTCCTAGGCAGTGGCCTGACTCTGGTGATCCCATAGGTCAGGTCAGCTGTTTACACCAAAACCAAATAGAAAAAAAATGTCATGATGAAAAGCAGGAAAGGAACTTTGACTAGTGCAGCTGCACCAGGAAGACAAGGGAACCCTGTGCTTAGCCCTGTCTTCAGGGGCTGACAAGGATTTTGAGGTTTTATAGAAAGAATGATCATGGGCAGGTATGTATAGGAAATACTCTATGTAAGGTTTGCTATTATCTGTGGCTTTGAGGATCCATGCATCCATGGATCCCATAACATGTCTGTGAGCTCATGTGCATTTGTCCCCTTGACACCCATCACTTCATTGCACAGACTGACCTCACTTTGTGTCTCAGGAGGAGTCCCCCCTCTCATGTGTTCTTCCCATGTCAATCATTCAAAGACACCTACATTTTTTTAAAAAATCCACAAGCCCACCTGCTCCTGCCAGGAAAGCAACATACTCCCAGATGCTGACCCAGTGCTCTCAGCTTCCTGGGTTTCAACTGATAGTCAAACCAGAAAGAAACAAAAACCCTGCTCAGCTCTGCTCATAGAGCCTGCATATGAAAATATACTTGGGGCAGATAAGGCCTGTGGTATCTACCCCTTCCTGGAAAGTAAATAAAGTTTTTTCTTTACTGTAAACTTGGACTTTGTGAAGTCTTCCACATCCTGCACACTGGCCCTAATTCATGCTACCTAACAAAATCGCCCATGAACAAGGGGAGGGGGGGCTAATGTATAAAGATCATATCTCCACAAGTGTGGAAAAGCAGCCACACACCTGTCCAGGGCTGAAAGCTGAACTCCAGGTGTTTTTTGTTGTTGTTGTTGTTGTTGTTTTGTTTTGTTTTGATTTCTCTCTCCTATTCTAGGGATTGAATCCATGGCAGGGGCCACATCCCCAGTCCCCTTTTTATGTAGTACAAAGAAGGTGGGAGGGAGCATATATGTAATGGGTTTTAGAATATAACTCCAGATGGTGACTCCAATCTATTATTGATTAAATAAAGAAAATGACAAAAAAGATTAGGCTGGGCATGGTGGCACACTCCTGTAATCCCAGTGGCTTCAGAGGCTGAGGCAGGAGGATTGCTAGTTCAAAGCCAGCATCAGAAAAAGGAAGGCACTAAACAACTTAGTGAGAACCAATCTCTTAATAAAATACAAAATAGCATTGAGGATGTGGCTCCATGGTCAGTGGACCTGAGTTCAATCCCCCATAACAAAAAAGAAAAAAATTCTAATTATACCATTTCTCTCCCTTTAATGTCCTCAAAAGACATAGTTACATAGTTTTACATAATGCTAAAACTATTCCAGCCAATTACTGTTCAATCTATAATTTTATAGGTATGATATATAAAATAATAATATGCAAAAGCAGAATGTAGAAAAGGGATATACAGCTATATGTGTAGGGCAATATAGAGCTATGTAGGATAATGTTTCTCTTTATCTGGAATTGTTAGAATGAATATGTGGATGATTCTGATGAGATATACATGGTGTGAGAAATAAAAAGTCCAGGGATCAATTTCCAGAATATAGTATTTAGCCCTTAAATGTAAAATTGGAATGTAGGAAAGGCAGCCTGATGGGAAACAGAGCATAATTGGAGGTTACCAAACAGCACCACAGCCTCTGCATGTGGCAGATCCAGAGTTCATGCACCTGAAATACACTTGACCCACAGTGCCGGGGTCCTGCCCTAGCGGGGTCCAGGGAGTCCTGAAGGATGAGTGGCATCATTGAAAAGATGAGACAGGAGTCATTCCATTGGAGCAATCTCCAGAGAGAACTCTAATGCAGCTTTCTCTGGTTCATCTTTTATTACAATTTTTCTCATCATTATGGATTCAGAATACGTCATTGATTATATAATTTAAAACTTTGCCAAGACATGACATGTCCTTAACCATGATTGGGGGGTACAAAAAATGTAACATTAATTTACATTTTTCCAGGATATGACCTTTAGTTATTTAATTATTAAAAGTACAGAATCATTAATAAAATACGTCACTAATTTACATTTTTCAGATTTTCCCAAGATTTACTATTTTCCGCAAGATATGCTATTTTCTTATTAACTAATGCCAAACTACGTAACCAGACTCTCAGTCTCCTAACCAATCATTAACCTTTAAGTTTAAAGTACACTTGTACTTTATTTCTAATCTAAAATTCCCATCTAAAAAAGTCCCCTTAAATCTTATACTTAAAACATCCTAAAGTTTATAAATCATTCTTAAAACATATCAGAAACCCATACAACTAAAAACTTAAGAATTTCTAAACTTAAGAATCTAAATAAAATAATATTTCTAACATTATTCTAAAACTGTATCTTATAAAGCTATTTTAATTAATTCCTAAATTTATTCTCATAAAACTGGTTGAGCTGCTTTCTCAAAGAGTTTCTTTGTTTCTCAGTCAAGGTGCACTTGTTCTCATATCTTTATAATCTTTCTCAATAGAAAGTAAGTTCTAAACATCAATCCACTTTCCACCAATATTAACTATGCTCATCATATATCCCTATGTAAAGTAAAAAGGGGTTTATAAAAAGAGAAGAATATATCTTTATATGTTTTAACTTTCCTAAGTGTATAATATAACTTTCCTTAATCAAAAATGAGACTACATGTGGTGAACTTTGTAAAATAAGCATAATGATTAGGTTTTCTAAGAGGCTGGAAATACGGGCTTGGGTTCTAGTTGATATAATCAATGTGGTGCCTAAAATTCTCATGACCTTTTTCAGAGGATGATTGTTGTCCATTGTCAGATTTGTCCTCAATGAACTGAGATAGAAGAACAGCCTTCTACTTTGTCCTTGATATGCTGAGGGGTAGTAGAACAGCCTCCAAGGCATGAAATACCTGTTATTTTTCAGCCATCTGAAATTTAATTTGTTTGGTATTTAACATGCTCATGCCTCCTGTCAAGAACATAAGCATGAAAATGAAAAGTCCCAATTACATAAAAAAGGGTCTCATGGTTTTGGTTTCCCACCAATCAGCGCGGCTTTGCCAGCATTCATCCTCACTGTGACCCTGTCAAGACAGTGGGAGAGCGGCTTTGCCAGCACTTTTTCTCACTGTGACCCTGTCAAGACAGTGAGTGGGGGATCACCTTCACCACCACAGGAGGTAGGTGAAGAGATCAACCTGACCAACAGAGATAGAAATATCTGTTAGTTTAGAAGAAGTAAAAACTCTGTACATGCCAAGATGCACTCAATACACAAAGACTTTTCTGCTGCAAGATAACAAAGGAAAGTGGAGACAACTAATGGTATATTTCTTTAAATACATAAATATAATTTTTTTGATACCAGGGATTTAACTAAAGGGGGCTTAACCACTGAGCCAAATTTTCAGTTCCTTCTAGTTTTATTTTATTTTGAGACATGGTCTTGCTAAGTTGCTTAGGACATAACTAAGTTTCAGAGACTTGAAATTGCAATCCTCCTGCTTTAGCCTCCCAAGACCCTATGGTTGCAAGTATGTGTGACTGTGTCTGGCAACACATTACTTTAAATGACCCAATGGGAGACAGTGGAACCCAGGTGATGATCCGGAAGATGAACACCCAATATTACTTAGCCAATGAGAAACTGGGTTAGGTAGAGGGGACCTTGTGCACCTGAGGATAAAATGCTGATCATAACGGCTCTGGATGTGCCTGCTTTCCCAGACATTCCATCTTGTGAGACCATCAGTAAAGCTGTGCTTTCTCTGTACCTTTGTCTCAGTCTTTTAGGGTAAAGATTGAAGTCAATAGTGGGAACACAATGTAAAGAGAATTATTCTATAAAATGGGCCCACTGTGCTGATCCCCACATGCTTTCCTTGCCAAAAAGCAATTTACCTCCAACCCTGCCCAGCCAACATGGACAGATGATGTCACATTCCTCAGCAAACCACCTATTATCTGCAGAAGAAATACAGTCAGGAAACACCCTTAGAGGAACCCAAATTACTTTGCAGGGAGACTTTTGTGACCCTTTCCACAGGCAAGATTTTGGAAGATAAGGATAACTTTTTTTTTATAATAAATCCAATTAAAACCACTCGGCATGGATCAAGGTGACATAGAGTTGCCATGACAGTGGCGACTTGAAAATCTGATGTCACCCTACAGTCAGCCAAAAGTCAAGTGTGTGGACCTGCACAGGCCTCTATGGAAACTTCTCTGGGATACAAATTGTTGTGGGGCCAGTCACTTAGAAAACACACCAGTTTGTACAAATTGAGGAGTTTTTATTTAGCTGGCCAACCAGCAACTGCACCCCACAGGACCCATAACTGTCTCTGCAAAGAAGAGCCCTGAGACTGAGCATTTTAGGATATTTAAAGGCAAAAATCACATCTGGGTTGACATAGCTGCAAGCAGAGGTACAGAAGATGGATTGGGCAGTTAGCAAGATGATGCAATGGGTACATTGGCATTTCTCACGGGGCTTTCCAGGTTGGCATAGCAGCAAGCAAGCAGAAGGAAGTGGGTCAAAATGATCCTAGTACAGTACACATTAGAAAATGTTTACTAATATCCAGACAATCAATCTGACAAGGTATCTTACCCAAGAAAAATGGAACAAAAAAGAACAATTTTATATTGTATAAGAATTGCTATGTTGTGTTGCCAAGTGTGCTATGCTAGGTAACTATTAATGAGTACAGAGGTGGTGCTTTTCCATGGGAGAAGCATTTCTTAAATGATGTGGAATCTCAGGTAAAGTGGAGCCTATTTGGTCACTGCCCATAAAGCCTGGCCCATAACACAATAAAACTGGAGTGCAGGAGAAGCACAGTGTACTTCTCCTCTCTGAGAGAAACCACATTCTCTCTTGAAAGTATTCCCTTCCCCTTTTCCTATCCCTTCAATAAACTCATGCCTATTACCAGGTGACATGTCTGAAATTTTTCTGACTTGATTGCAAGAATTGAGATTTGAAGGGGATCTTTATTCTGCCTCAGTTTCTCAGAAGGCTCAGGTCTATAACAAGGCAATTATTTGGGTTTGGACAAGTGAGCATATTTCTCACACATGATAAGTTATCACTAGACCAATACATAAAAACACTGAAAACAAATAATTGAAGACATTCTTCATTAGCAAACAAAACAAAATAGAGCTGTAGCCTGATATGGTGGTACAAACCATGCTGGTAGGATCAAAAATTCTAGGCCAGCCTCAGCATCTTGGCCTCCACCTCTCTCAAAGTAAAACTTTAAAAGGGACAGACAATGTAGTTCAGTTATAGTGCACCCCTGGGCTCAATCCCCAGTAAAACTAAACACACACAGTAAAGAGGAATAGAGGAATAAAAACAACATAAGAAAATAGAAGAATGTAAAAAGGCAGACATAAATTTTTTAACTGCATCAACAGTAAAATGAAATGTGAAATTACTAAAGAATCCTATCCATAGCTAGAGATCATCAGGCAGAATAAAAACAAGGTCAAATTCTATATTATCTACAGGAGTCACTGTCTGGATGCAAATATATAGTTTGAAAACAGAAGGATATGAATCATACACCATGGAAGCACACAGCATGATTAAGCTATGCTATAGTACTTCTCCTAACATCAGGCAAACCGTTTCAAAACCAAAAATTTGCTGATAGATAACAGCTATGAGTCATGAAAACATGCAGTTAAGGTGTTACTGAATGTTTCATTCTCTGCCCCAATGCCAATCCAATAATAACATGACTTTGAGAGAAAATGTATTTAAAAATTTTTTTCTATCAAAGGAACAGCACATGAGTTCCTGTCCCAGAGGCTGTGATTCTGATCATCAGAAGAAACAGGGGGCTTTTTTGGCAAGGGGAATGCCTGGGACTGAACTCAGGGACATTCAACAACTTTGCCATATCTCCAGCCCTATTTTGCATTTTATTTAGAAACAGGGTCTCACTGAATTGCTTAGCCCCTCACCTCTGCTGAGGTTGGCTTTGAACTCTTGATCATCCTGCCTCAGCCTCCTGAGTGGCTGAGATTATAGTCCTCACCACTACACCTGGAACAAAGCAAAATATTTTACTAATAAAATAAAAAAGTCCTTAGTTTGAGTTCAATTAGAGTTTAGAATTAAATTATTCTACAGAGTCCTGCAGACTCAAAAGCTGGCAGTGTCCACAGAATATTAGATGATTGGCCTTCATGGCCTCCACTGGATTATGGAAGCATCCTTTCACATTTTTACCAAGATGAATGATTCCAGGATCAACTGAAAACACAAGCTGACTTTGGGACTGGAAACATGGCCTCATGTCTACACAGAAGAATGGGATGCCTTGAGAACAATGGGTGGGGAAGCAATGACAGAATGGCAGACATGCCACATCTTACTCCCATGAGAAGGTTGAGTTCTGGAGACTGCTTCTGCTTCTTTGGGGACAGGATCCCAGGCCACCTGGGTTGCAGATGCAATATGGGGCTCTACACAGACCACTGCAAGACCCATTTCCAGGACAGTGACAATCCCAGACTGGTGTAAGTCCCCCACCCCCACATTTCATCAGCACCTGGGGCCCAGAAGAGGAAATGTGATGAGGAACTTTGACTCAGGTATGACCCATATCTCCTTCCTGGCTGCTTGAGTGCATGCAGGTTGGGACTCTGGCCATCTAGGAGAGTCTGAGTAGGAAGTTGAGACCCACAGAGGTGTGCGTTAGCCCTAGTGGGCGACCATATTTTCCACAGTCATTAGAGCCACAAAGGGCTTGGGGGGTAACGTTTGCCTGTTCTCTGGCGGCAAGGGAAGGCCCAACAGCCTAGAAACAAGAGTTCCTTTAGAGGGGAATTTGAAATGGAAAGAGAGGATTGAAAATCTTCTGCCCACCTCAGGTTCTATTCCTTCCATACTGGATGCATGTCTAGACAAATATCCAGGGAAATTCTTTCAGCGTTCTCTTTTGCCCATGTTCAAAGTGAAAGGTAATGTGCCTAGGGGAGGATGCCTTGGTCTAGGTAAATCTGGGGTCACTGGTGGATGGACACTTTGTCACACACTGCAGAAAAGAACAATACTGGAGCTGGGGTTGGAGCTCAGTGGTAAAGTGCTCGCCTAGCACGTGTGAGACCCTGGGTTCAATCCTCTGCACCACATAAAAATAAATAAAATATATATATTGTGTCCAACTACAAGTAAAAAGTAAAATATTAAAAATAAAAAGAATAGTAGTAATGACAAGATTCTTCCCAGGGCTGTCTTATATTTTGGGCTAGATCAGATGACCCAGATGGCTTCAGTCCCATGCCTCCTGTTTTCCCAAAGTAAATGATTTATGGCCTCTTTCACTTGTGTGGTTTGGATGCATGGGATGTTTTCCACATGACAGGCACACATGTGGGCACCAGCAAGTGGTGAGAGCAGGCGCACACTAGACAGTGGGGGCGAGGAGACTGGCCTAAGGTTCTGAGGGAAGCCTCATGGAAACCAAGCCTTCCTTGGAGTCTCCTGGCCTTCATGTCATAGCTCTGTAAGTGGAAGAACCCCCTCCTTACATAAGGTCAGTTGCACCCTCTTCCTCAGCAGAAGGATGAAGTTGTGACCCACAGAGTTCCAATCAGCCCCCCAGCTCTGAGGAGACAGGCTGGCCAGTTTTCACCCAGCCTCCCCCTTGGATTCCAGGAAGATTATGAAAAGAGCTGATGTCCCTATCCCTCATTGCTGACAGCACTTCCTAGCTCCTATTATAATGGTGAGGGAGAAAAGCATTTAGTTTTTATGATTAGTTAATGCTAGAGTTCAACATGGTATTAACTCTGTCATCTATAGCTTTGGTGTTGTCCTGTACCTGTTGTAGGGACAGATGAGGCAAGACACTGAAGATAGCAGGAAACAGTTTTATTTGGCTGCAACCAGGTTGGAGGGCACAGCTTTTGCTGTAATCAATGAATCCCCTGAACCACAAGCTCAGGTAGTTCTAGAATTTTATACCCAGTATATAAGGAGAGGGACTCAGAAGTTCACAGTCTGCAGAAATTCACATAAAAGCAGCTTTTTTTTTTTTTTTTTTTTTTTTTTACTGTTTTGGGCAAGTTAACTCTACAAGAACAACATCTAAGAAGGGGAGAGCTGCTTCTCCCCTTTCTTTCCTCCTTCCAGCTGTTACCATTGAGTCTGTTTGGTAACTTATGCTAAAAATATAGACATCTCTGTGAAGCCCAGCTCAAGATCAGAGGCCTTGTTTGCACATTTCTACAAACTACTATACTGTATACATGGGTTTGTGAAAAACTAGTATGGGGTGACCAGCATCTGGAGTGCTGATTTCTTCCCAGCCAGTGGCCAAGGAAACAGGGCAACATGAAAATAGGAAGTTTATCTACATTGAACTCTTTTGTAGAGACTCATTTGCTGAGAGTCCTAAAATCAGCCATGGTGAAGATTTCTCGAGAGACTCTGTTAAGACTTTTCTGTTGAGAAAGGAGGTTCCACTTTATTACTTCACTTGCAGTGAAAGCATCAGTAAGATTCAGACTCCATCATTTCTCCTTGAATTAGGAAATACTGCAGGAGAAGTCATGTGAAGTGTGTGGGAAGGGTGCCCCCTGCCTGGCTCCTGCAGGATCACATGGCTGCAGAGCTTTGTGTCCAAGTTAGCCTTTGTCAGAGGAGTAGCAGGTGGAGACAGGCCACTGATTTTCCAGACTTGAGAGGTGCCAAGTATTTTCACAGAGCATATCAATAATCTTGGGTAAACAGACAAATTAAAATAACATTGTGGGGACCATGTCCTAATCCAGGACAGAGGCAGCCTTTCTGTGGAATCATCTCCATTATCAGAAACCAAAGGTTTACAACTGTCATTTTGAACATCATCCTCAGGAAACATGATAAAACACAGCAGCCATATTGAGGGTTTCACATTCAAATCTCACTGCCTTGCTAACCCATGTCCAGAGGGCAGCAATAAATGAGTCACTTTCTAGGTAAACTACTTGACTCTTTTTCAAGTAAATGTACCTCTTCATCTTCACATCTTAGAGATCTCTATAGAGATGCAGAGAAGCCATGGGTCCAGTCTCCTTTCACCTAGGGGTTAAGGCCAATGATTTGCTTTTATTTATGAGTGTGTTTCTCAGACCTGGACAACAGAGGCCAAGTAAGTAATGACACAAGACAACCCTGAGCCAAGGTTGAGGAGTGACATTCAGCAAGGTATTGATCTATTTTCAAGACATGTCAATTCTAGAGATCCGCTTGAATTTAGACCTAGCTATAGGCCGGGAGGCAAACGTGGGTGGTGAGGGTAGGTCCTAAGGAGTATGAACATCTTCATGCTGAGCAACTGAGTCACAGAAGGTTTTTACTGTTTCCATAAGTTTCCTCCAGCCAGGGTGAAGAAGCCAATGCCACAAAGGTGTGTATAGGGATTCCTCTGTTGTGGCTAAGGGTGGGAACTCAGGATTTCTGGCAAGACAAATTCATTATAATATGGAAGTTTAATGACCCCAGCCACTTTAGCCTCCTCCCATACATCACCATCCCAATTTGCAGGATCCCATCCTTTTCCAAGCAGAGCTCTCACTTTAACTGCAGACACCTTCTGAGGCTCAGAGTTAAACATCCATCTTAATTCAGCCAATTGCACAATTAGAGTTTGTGTTTGGTTTTCAGCAACCTCAGCCCTTTGACTACAAGAGAGAAGAATCTCCTTCAGAATACACTTAGCAGCTTTCAGATCAATTATATGTGATGGCAGCTTAGAAACTAAATTTTTGATCTCATCATTCTCCTATGTTACTTTTTCCCATGAAACCAGAAGCCACCAATAAACATCATCATATTTCTTAGTTTTCCAGAATTGTTCAAAGCTTTCATGTACAGAGTCACTAAACATCTTGCTTTTAAAAGTGGTGAATTGGTAGTATCAAATGTAGTTACTTTACAAATCTCTTTAAACAGTTCACATCATGAATTATCAGTGCTCTTTTTAGTACCAGTAGGAGAGACTTTATTAACATTAGGTCTAACCAGTTTAGACAGCCTCTCCAAAACCCACAAAATCAATTAAGAAAATTCATCCTTACAACACATCCAGTGCCAATTAATGTATTAGTCAGTATTCTCCAGAAGAACAGAATCTGCAGGAAGTATAATTATAACAGGAGGACTTAGTAGGTTGGCTTATGTAACCAGAAGCTGGATAATCCATTATGGCTTTCTGCAGGCTGCAGAGCTGGAAAAACCAGAAGCTGTGCAGTCCAAAGGGCTGAGCCCTAGAACAGGAGGTACCAACAATGTTAACCTAGTCCGAGAACAAAAACTTCTGGGGCATGGCTTTGGAAGATTGAAACGGAGATATTCTGATATCCTCAGATGATCACAGCAGCAATCTAGAAAACATGCAAGAAAAATAGAGCTTGCATTTGCTGCTGCTTTCCTGTTTTTCCAGTTTTTATTCTTTCCCATGCTTAGGGAGAGTCTCCATTTCAATTGGCTAACCCATATGCCAATCATTCCTTGACACACCCTCACTGACATCTTTTAATCCTTGGCATCTTTTAATTCAATCAAATAGACAATTCAAATTAACCAATACATGTTTCAAATGACCACTATAATATTTGTGTTCAAAAAATCAACCTAAGGTCTGTCATCATGGCTTGCACACTTCTCGAGCCATGTTTTATTATTCCATGTGGATTGTGATCCCAGGCTGCAGGTGGGCTTAGCTTGAATGGAGTTCTGCTGGCAGGTACAGTGGGCATCACTTGGCACAAGAGGGAGGCAGAAGGCACTTGCATAAGATGAGCAAAAATAATAAAAAGTTTTATATTTATAATATAGGCTCTCTTGAAATTTGAAACAATGGAAGTAATTTTTTTTAATTTTTATTGTTGGTTGTTCAAAACATTACATAGTTCTTGATATATCATACTTCACACTTTGATTCAAGTGGGTTATGAACTCCCATTTTTACCCCGTATACAGATTGCAGACTCACATCAGTTACACATCCATTGATTTACATATTGCCATACTAGTGTCTGTTGTATTCTGCTGCCTTTCCTATCCTCTACTATCCCCCCTCCCCTCCCCTCCCCTCCTCTCTTCTCTCTCTACCCCCTCTACTGTAATTCATTTCTCCCCCTTGTATTATTTTTCCCTTTCCCCTCACTTCCTCTTGTATGTAATTTTGTATAACCCTGAGGGTCTCCTTCCATTTCCATGCAATTTCCCTTCTCTCTCCCTTTCCCTCCCACCTCTCATCCCTGTTTAATGTTAATCTTCTTCTCATGCTCTTTGTCCCTACTCTGTTCTTAGTTACTTTCCTTATATCAAAGAAGACATTTGGCATTTGTTTTTTAGGGATTGGCTAGCTTCATTTAGCATAAAATGCTCTAATGCCATCCATTTCCCTGCAAATTCTATGATTTTGTCATTTTTAATGCAGAGTAATACTCCATTGTGTATAAATGCCACATTTTTTTTATCCATTCATCTATTGAAGGGCATCTGGGTTGGTTCCGAAGTCTTGCTATTGTGAATTGTGCTGCTATGAACATTGATGTAGCAGTGTCACTGGAAGTCATTTTTTAAAACTTTTATACTTCTTTATATTTCCATGATATGAGTTACAAATATTTATTGAATACAATTTCATTAAATAATATTGTCATATCATGATATGAAAAGAGATCCAGGTCAAAGTAAAGTATCCAAAAGAACTTGAATGCACACATCTCTGTTTTGTCAGCATCTGGATTCAATAAGGTAATAATAGATCCACATGTCTATCCTGCAACAGATACTCTGCAAATATTTGGCATTCCACTTGTTTCTCAGAATGTCCTTCCAATTATTCTTGTTTAAATTATTGGTCAAGAAACTTGTATTTCAAGTGTTTATTCCAACTCAGTCTCCTAGTCAGTGGTGTATCTGGTAGGACAGACTTGTTTACCTGTATCTTAATCTTCATTTTATCATAATTTGTCTACATCAAATTTTCATTATAGTAGAATTTCTAACTGGGTTAGTATTATCACAAAACCATCATCTACCTCTGCCCAAATAGAACAATATATTTTTCACAGCATAATTTAACTTAGTCACATTCTCCAAAAAATTCCCCTGGAAACCAAGCATATTATAGAAAATAATCTCTGCTGCTACTAATGTAGCTATTATCCAACAGAAGACTCATAAGTGATTCCTACATCTGGTTGTTCCTTAGATCTCTAATTTACAAAAGAAGGGGATTTTAGTCACCATTACCTAACACCACTGACAGTTCTCCATCCTGTTCTGAAATAGCTGGGTTGCTCCCTCCTGAAACTAATTCTGGGCAGCAGGCAAGAGATGTGAAGGTGAGCAGGTTAAAAGAAATTTGCTATAAGTTTGAATTGAGTTCATCTTCAAGTCAGCAAAGTCAGGTGAAATGGCCAAGGCTTCTGTCCCTGTGGACTTGGACATTGGGGATCAATTAGAGAAAAAAGGAGGACATGTAAGTTTTTCTGCAGGAAGGTCCAGCACATCATGTTTAGCAGTTCATCCTTCTGATCCTCTTGTAGAACCTGAGTAAATGAGAAATGTTTTACTGTTTCCCTTTGAACAATGTAATAGAAAAGGAAGATGTATGGACAAAACAATAACACAGGGAACACTGAACAAGGGGAAGAGCTTTGTGATTCAGCATAAAGACAAAAGGTAGAGGTGGGAGCAATAAGCACTGAATGCGTTCTTATTTCTGCTCAGTGGCAGGCCCGACTGCTTAGCCTGGCAGACTGAGCACAGACCGGTGTTTAAACATTTTGAAAAATTCAAAAATTGTAATCAGGGAATCTTCTAATTACAAACTTACTTCTCTCAAATTTTATTTTTATTTTCATTTTTAAAAAGTTAAAGCAGTGCATTTTCATGGAGAAATGGAATGAAACATCAAATGATTTTACTTTGCTGGGGTTGTTTCCTCAAAACCAAACTGGCCTGCTTCTCTTGCTCCTGATCATCTCTGTGTTTGTTCTCACCTGTTTGGGGAACTCAAGGATGACTGCCCTCATCTTCTTGGACCCCCAGCTCCACACCCCCATGTACTTTCTCCTTAGCCAGCTCTCCCTCATGGACCTGATGTACATCTCCTCACGGTCCCCAAAATGTTGTACAACTTCCTCTCTGGCCAGAAAAGCATCTCCTTCCTGGGCTGTGGTGTGCAAAGCTTCTTTTTCCTGACCATGGCTGGTTCTGAAGGTTTAATCCTGGCCTATGACTGCTTTGTGGCCATCTGCCACCCTCTCCACTACCTCATCCGCATGAGTAAAAGGACTGGTGTGAAGATGATCATAGGAACTTGGATACTGGGCTCCATCAGCTCCCTGGCACACACTGTCTATGCCCTTCATCTTCCTTACTGCAGATCCAGGGTCATCAATCACTTCTACTGTGACATTCCAGCCATGTTGCCCCTAGCCTGTGTGGACACCTGGGTCTATGAGTACATGGTGTTTGTGAGAACAGTTTTGTTTCTCCTTGTCCCTTTCCTTGGGATCACTGCCTCTATGGACGGGTTCTTTTTGCTGTCTTCCACATGCGCTCAAAAAAGGGAAGAAAAAAGGCCTTCACCACATGCTCCACACATTTAACTGTGGTGATGTTTTACTATGCTCCTTTTGTCTGTATTTATCTCCATCCCAAGAGTCTCTGCTCCCCAGCAGAGGATAAGAATCTGGCTGTCTTCTACACCATCCTCACCCCCATGCTCAATCCCATCATCTACAGCCTGAGGAACAAGGAGGTCCTTGGGGGCCATGGGAAGAGTTTGTGGGATGTTCTCCCCCAGGAAGAAGTGAGCATGGCTGTTCCTGCTTCTCTGCATCACTTCTTTTCATGCAAACTTCAGAGCAGTGCTGACTAATAGAAGGATAATGCAAGCCACCTGTGCAAATTACATTTTTTTTGAGAGAGAGAGAGAGAAAGAATTTTTTAATATTTATTTTTTTCATTTTCGGCAGACACAACATCTTTGTTTTTTATGTGGTGCTGAGGATTGAACCCGGCCACACGCATACCAGGCAAGCACGCTACCACTTGAGCCACATCCCCAGCCTGCAAATTAAATTTTATAGTGACTCATTTAAAAGTAAAATTAATTTAAATAATATGTTGGTTATTATATAGATCCATAATCATTATGGATATTTATGTTAGGAAATATTATAATTATTTATGTTATGTTAGCAATGTGGACATTAATTATACATTATTTATATTTTATATGTTACACCTATATTACTATAATATACATAACAATATTTATACTGATATTAGATTGTTATCATTTTGAAATATTATGAATGTTCTTCTATAGTTTTTTTTTTTAATTCTAATTTGTCAAGGTTTTGTATGAATTTTGAGCTTATAGCACATAACAATGTCCACCCTATACTTATCAAGTGTCCCAGAGAAATATGGGGCCTGAGTTTATAAAAGCCCAGGGACATGAAACACTTTCATGGTAACACTGTCTTGTTATAATGTTTTTTAATGCAGTTTGTCAATATTTCATTAAAAAGTTTTACATCTGTATTTATCAATTATATTGGCCTGAATTTTTCTTTCCTTGGTGTGACTTTGTTTGGTATCAGGGTGACACTGACTTTATAGAATTAATTTTGCAGTCTTCCCTTCCTTTCTCTTTCATAGAATAATTTGAGGAGAATTTAAAGGCCTGGTAGAACTTGACTAAGAATTCATCTGTTCTGGATTTTTATTAGAAATCTTTTAATGGTTGCTTCTATTTCATTTCTTTATATTGCTCTGATTAAGTTTTCTATATCCTCATGGAGTGATTTGGGTAGGTCAAATATCTATAGGAATATGCAAGTTTGTTTGAGATTTTCTAGCTTATTGGAATATAAAATTCAAAATAGTGTCTGATGATAGTCTGGTCTTTAGTAGTTTCTGTGGTGATATTTGTTTTCTTTTTTTATCTCTAATGTTGTTAATCTAGTTCTTTCTTTGGGTTTGCTTGACCAAACATTTATCAATCTCTTTACCTTTTTAAAGAAACACCTCTGTGTCTCATTGATTCTTTGTATTGTTTGTGTTAGTCCCAATTTAATAGATTTTGGCTAGAATTTTAGTTATTTCTTTTCTTCTACTGATTTTGATGCTACTTTCTTTGTTTTCTAGAAATCTGAGGTTTAATGTTAGATTATTTATTTGATGACTTTCTATTTTTTTCAAATGTAGGAACTCAGTACTGTTATCTTTCCTCTTAGAACCACCTTTATACTGTCCCAGATATTTTTATATGTTGTATCTCTATTTTTGTTCCTATTTTTTTATTTCTACCCTGATTTCTTCTGTGACCAATTCTTTAAGATGAAATGTATTATTCATACTTCAGATGTTAGAATGGTTTTTTTTTCTCTGATGTTTAAATGGTATTCCGTTTTGATCTGCTAGAATGCAAGTAAATATCTAGTTTTTATTGTGTTTGCTAAGATTCATTTTTTGCCCTAAAATATGATCTGTTTTAGAGAATGTTTTATGCACTGATAAGAAGTAAGTGAATTCAGTTGTCAGTGGATGAAATATTCTATAGGTGTCTGTTAAGTTCATTTGATTAATAGTTTTGTTGTTGTTGTTTTTGTTGTTTCTCTTCTTTTTTTTTTTTTTTTTGGTTCTAAAGAATCTATGCTTAGATCATATCTGGATAACCTGTGTAGTTGGATGTGTTCAAATCACCAAATATTACTTTATTCAAAGCTACTTGTTTCTTTATACTGAAAAGCATTTGTTTTATATAAGTAGATAAATCAATGTTTGAGTCATAAATATACACAATAACAATACATTTTGGATGATTCCCGTAACCAGTAAAAAGTGACTTCTTTTTGTCTTCTGATTAGTTTGACCTGATTTCTACTTTGTCTGAGATAAGAGTATCAACTTCTGCTTTCTTTAAGTTACCATTTGCACGTTATAGATTTTCTCTATTTTCACGTTCATTTGTTGATGTCTTTGTAATTGTGAGTCCCTCGCAAAAAGAATATGGTTTGGGTCTTGTTTTCTTTTAATTCAATCAGCAAGTGTATGTCTTTTGATTGAACAGCTTAGACCATTTACCTTTAATGTTGTTATAGAGTTTTTTTAATGCATAATTCAAACTTTATTCTCCTTTAACTGACAATTCTTCTGTTACAATTTATCCTCATGCTGGTTTTAATTTTCCATTTTTTAATCTTCTACATGATATATATGTTTAAATATATTTTGTAGTACAGGCTTACTGATTATGAACTCTTTCAGTTTCTTCTTATCATGGAATATTTTTATTTTTCTTATATTCTGAAGGATAATTTGACTGAACGTTGTAATCTTTGTTGGTACCCATTTTTTTTTAGGGCTTGTTATATATTACTACAATCTCTCCGGGCTTTTTAAGTCTGAGTTGAGAGATCATTTGATATATGAACAAACTCCTGTTTTTCTCTTTCACCTTTTAAAACTCTGTATCTTAGGTATGTTTACCATGATGTGCCTTGCAGAGGATTTTCTTAATTAATCTTGCCTATTTGGAGTCCTGTGTGCTTCTTGTATTTGGATCTCCATCTCATTCCTAAAATTTGAAAGTTTTTCTAATGTAATTTCCTAGAAAAGATTGTTTATTCCTTTAGTTTATTTCAGAGACTTCATTGATTCCAGTTATTCTTAAATTTGGTCTCTTGATGTTATCCCAGGTTTTGTTCATGATCTCTTAATATCTTTTCTTTCTATTTGACTTTACTTTCAGATTTTAAACTTTGCCTTTAAATCCTGAAAATCAGCCTTTAATTAGTATAATCTACTGGTGATGCTTTTCATTAAAGTTTAATTGGATTTTAATTTTAATTTCATCTTAATTCTATGACTTCTATTTGGCTCCTTTTCAGAATCTCTATCACCTTATTGAAATGGTCTTTATTTCCTGAATTTTCTCTCTAATTTCATTTGTTACTTCTTCTTCAAGCTCATTGCACATTTTAACTATAAATTTTCTAAATTCTTTCCCCAATAATTTATCCACTGTGGTATCACTGTAGTCAGTTGTTGAAGTGTTATGGGCTATAATGGGGTGACTATTCCCTTGCTTTTTAAAATTGTTTGTGCATCTACCCATTTTTTGAGGTGATTATCACTGCTTATTTTATGTAAGTGACCATTTTATGAGCTTTTTTCTCTTCAAAGTCCTGTGCTTGGTGAATATCTGAATATTCATGTTTTAACTCTTCTGTTGTTCCCTGTATCAGCACCTCTTTGACAAAAGCCACAAAACCCTATTTACTACCATTTCTTCAAAGCATAGCCAGCTACTATTCAAACTCGTGAAAAATGAAAAAGTTGATACTGTTCTTCACAGTTTCTCCAATTCAAGTATGTGAACTTTTGATATAGTGATGGGATATGTTAAAAAGTTAGTTATTAAATTTAGTAAAATTGATATAATTTAATATAGGAACTAAAAATGGGTAGAGAAAAAACAGGTCAAAAGAAGAAAAGAAAAGGTATTTAAGAATAGTACCTACCAAGATAAAAAGAAGAAAAAGATGATTAAGGGGATTTGAGACAGGAGCAGGTGATGTAAGAGGAAAAGAAAGGTAAGAGGAACCTATGTGAACCTGATCTAGGAAAACACACACAGAGAGGATGATTCTAATTAAAGATTTAAAATATTATAAGAGATCTGGGCACATCTGTAATCCCAGCAGCTTGGGAGGCTGAGGCAGGAGGATCACAAGTTCAAAGCCAGCATCAACAACTTAGCAAAGCCCTGAGCAACATAGAAGTCCTAGTCTCAAAACAAAATTAAGCAGCACTGGGGATGTGAGGATGTTGCTCAGTGGTTAGCACCCTGAGACTCAAACCCTAACTCAAAATTAAAAATAGAAGAAACACAATCAAAAGGATTCAGGACACAATATTGGCTATCAAGTTAACAATCACCAAATGAAAATGAAAAGTAATATATACATAATCAAAGTTGAGCTATTCACAATAACTGTTAGAGCTATTTATAATAAACTATGCCCAGATGAAGAAAATTCTTGAGTTTTGACAGGGCTTTTTTCAGTATTTGGGACCTTTAGGAGATGTCCATCATTCTTTGGCTTTGGGTATCCCAGGAGGTTCTGGGACACATGGGTCACTCCCCTGGTTGCCATGAACTTCCCACCAGCTGCTTCTAATTTGTCACTCAAGGTGGCTGCTCAGAAGTTGCAGATAATGTCTGTTGCCTGATTCTGTGGTGTGTAGGAGTTCAGGATTCAGGGATCCTGGCTGTTGCTGGGATTACCAAATTCTGTTGAAAGCATCACTAGTAGATTAAACCACACTGAAGACAGATTCTCAGGCCTTTAAGACAAAGCATACAAACTTGAAAATAAAGTTGAAAATGAAGAAAATATGTTAAGAGACCAGGGACAAAATATTCAACATTAAGATAATATTAGAGATGAAATTTGAGAAATACAAACAAAATGATTGCATAAATTTCTTAATGAAATAAGATTTTAAAATTTATAAATCTTAAGGATGAGGTAGAAATTCAGACACAAGAGACATTTAGAACCCAAATAGGCAATATAAAAAACATCCTCTCCAAGGCACATTTTGATTAAAATTCCTAATATACAGGATATCAATAGATTTTTTTAAAGCTGGGAAAAAAAGCAGCAGGTCACATTTTTGAGGTGAGTCAGTTAGGATTTTAACTGATTTCCTAGCCCAGATCTTAAAAGCCAGAAACCCTTGGAATTACCTATACCAAGTCCTCTGAGAAAATGGGTATCAACTACTATACCTCCACCTTATGATGAAACTTCCATCTCCACAGCAAAGGAAGCTCAACTTAATTCCAGAGTCTTCATTTTTACATTGGCTCAAAGAATAATATTAAATTACATATATCAATACTTTTTCTATCAAAAAAATATATGTTTACATGCCTCTGAGAATGATCTAGCTGAAAGAAAATGGAAAGAGATGAAGAGATGAGAGATGGGCACCTTGCCAAAGCAGAAGCATGGCTTTCCACAAGAGCAGGTCCACTTCCAGCACTTTCCAGCTATTGCAAAGGGGCTGGAGTTTGGACAAGGCTAGATTTTGGCCTGTAACAGGCCAAAAACACAAATATGAGATTTTTTGTTCCTAAATTTGAAATTAGATCTATCTTCATGACTTGCCCTCTTCTTCTGGCAATTTTATTATTCCATATAGATTTTGTAGTTCTGGTAATAGACTGGAAGTGGAGATTAGCTGGTTTCAACACAATGAGTACAACTCTGCATAAACAGGAGAAGGGGGTATTCACAAAGATGAACAATGGTAATAAAAAAAACAAATCTCTGTGGATTTATAATTGATTTACCTCTGAAATTTAAAGCAATGAACCTCATTGGTTAAGTTTTGTGCTTCATCATATTTTTATCTAATGGGTCATTAATATGTATGGGTACAGTGTCCTGATTCTTATCTCCTATGATAAGAGTCTCCAGTTCACAGCTAAGTATCCAAAACAACTCGACATGTAACATCATCACTTCTCTGGTTTGCCCATCTGTAGTTTAGTAAGACAATAAGAGATTGTCATGTCTATTCATTTCTACTCCTTCAACAGATATTTTGCAGACCTTGGTCATGCATACCTCCAGTTAGTTCCCAGAATGACCCTTCAATTAGTCTTGTTTTGCCAATCTGGCAACAAACTAATGACATAATTGTGCCAATTCAGTGTCCCAGTCATGGGGGATCTGGAAGTCTGGACGCCTCTCTCTAATTCTAAGTCCTCACTTTATCAAAAGACCTCTGAGTCTACTTTCCACTTTAGTAGAACTGATGACTGCATTATATTTTCATGAATCAATTTTCTACCTCCTTCAAATTGAAGAAAGTATCTTGTCATAGCACAAATTAACATACTCAGAAACACCAACAAGTTCCTCTGGAATATGACCAGACTATACAAAGAAGTTGTTCCTGATCTAAAATGTCTATTGTCCAACTGAACAATTGTATATGTTTCCTGAATCTTATTGATCCATAGGACTTCATTTAGGAAGTTGGCCAGTAGCCAGCAGAGTAGATAATGTCAGTTCCTATAAAGGGCAGATTAGAATTAGAGAATTGTATAGGATTACCATTTCTAAAATATGTAAAAGTGTAATTTTGTCTACAAATTTTGTTTTTTGTCTCTCAAACCCAGATAGTCACAAAAATTTACAGTTTTGCATGTGTAACTTCCAACTATTAGAGGTAACCCTAAAGATTTTTAATTGTGACAGTCCAACTGATAAAGGTTTTTCAAAATGCCAGGCTAAGATTTTAGTGGACACTATCCAAAAGACCAGAAAAACCAATGTAGATCAGGACCCAACCTGAGGGGCTGTCCCAAAGAGACCATTCAGACCTATTTTATCCAATTACAATTTTTTTTTACACTCTGATTTATTCAAAGTCAATTTACAAGGGTTAGCTCTCAATCCAATAGTTTTTCTAAAAAAAAATGAACATAATTTACAAGGCTTTGACTGTTTGTTTTGTGTATGTACATCATGTATTGTCAGTCAACGTGTACTGTCATGTCTACATATGTTTGGTACCAAAATTGTCATATGAGCTCATAAATTAAAATTTAAAAAATGGATACAAATACCTTTGGTTCACATGATTGAAAAATTCAATTTAAATTGGGTAAACAAATAAAATAAAGATGTTTTGGAAAGTTACTAACTCACAAGCTTTTCTAGGTGGTTAAACAGTTGTTAGTAAAATATTAATGTATATGAAATGTTTAATATCCATTGTTTCTAGGATTTTTCTCTTCAATAGAAAAAAATTACTAATGCTGTTAAATGCACTTATCTGATACCTTAGTTTTTTAAAATAAGTAAATTGTATTTGACATATATGGGACTGATCATAAATATAATTAATCTACAGAGTCAAAATGCTACTAAATATAAAATAAAGAACTCTTAACTTCTTAAATTCATAGGGTAATATACTTAAACATAATTGGTGCTTTTATTTAAAAAATGGTTTAAGATTACTGTGTGTCATCACTGAAAGCAATGTTACTAAGAGTTAAAAGTCCCAGCAGGCATATTTCTATGTACATAGAAACCAAAGGTTTCAAGTACATTTCAATTAAATTACCATAAATAACATGAAATAGTTTATTTTATTAAAATTTAAAAAATTCTCTAAATTTGAGAATTCATAAGTTCTATCTCAGAATGTAAAAAACAAGTGGGTCTAATTCAGTAATATAAAGGTCTATATAAATAAATGGTCTATTTTAAAAGATTTGAATGTATTTAAATTGGTTACAAATAAGAAACACAAACAGTTTAAGCTATTTAAGGTTTTTCCCTAATGTCAAATACTAATATAATGATATAAACCAAAATTTTATCTCTATGTTAAAATGACAAGGATTTCTTAAAACATTAATTCACTTCCAACATTTTGTTTGGTACGTTTTATGCTCTAGAACAACTAGTCTTAAAGAAATTAAGGTTTGTACAATTCTGGTTAAACAGCAACTGTTATTTCTGAGTATTGTATTACATTACAGAGTCTAAATTTTTCTCTAAAATCTAAACTTGTTTAATATAAAGACATCAATATAGGGGGCTCGGGATGCAGCTCAGTTGGTAGAATGCTTACCTTTCATGCACAAGGACCTGGATTTAATCTCCAGCAACACACACACACACACACACACACACCAAAAAATATGTAATTATGGTATTATTACTCTTCTTTCTATATTCAATATGTTCATATCTTTCAGGTATACAAATAATTAAAAGTAAGATGTTTATAGGAGCATTTTAATCAAGCTGGTGTTCTCCAAACTAGAGTTGTCTGCAATGGTAATTTTAGACTTAAAAAGATGGCAAATTTTATTGGGGAT